>NC_141278.1:3897500-4200000 GCF_054856545.1 Hippocampus guttulatus
GCGCAGATAGGCGAGGGTGACATGTTAATAAACGACCCAGGGTGCCTCGGTGGCACGGGCCTCTTCCTCATCGCTGCCCTCAGCCACATCAGCGACACGAGCGCACATGTGCGCAGACACGTATACAACCATTCCCCCGGCGGCGGCGGGAGGCGGCGATTTGTTTTCCCGTGAAGGTCCCCGGCGCTCGTCTATTGTTGTTTGCACTGAAGGGGACAAATCCAATTCATTGTGATGACAAGGAGGCTGCGATACGCCGGAGTAAGGAGAGGGAGCGGGGATGAGATACAAGGGAGGAGGCGCAACACCACGGGGAAGGAGCATAAAAAAAGCGGGCGCGTTGCTATGTTTTGAGCGGCGTCGCCGTCCGTCTCTTGGGATGGGCGAAACAAATCGATGAGCTGATTGGGAACAAATAATTGGCGATTCATTGGGAACTGCAAAATGGCGGCACTGGGAGATCCCTCAATGAGATCGCTGTCGATGACGTTGACCCCCCCCCCCCCCCCCACACAAAACATTACTCTGCTCAATGCGAGACTAGTTATAGAGCGTTCATGGGCAGAAACCTAATACACTGTGTTACTACAGAGAACAACATTTAAAAAATAAATAAAATGCATACTCATATATGGACCTTGAGCCGAATAGAGGATACCGAATAAATACGCAACTTTTCAAAGATTGCCGTATTGGTATACGTTTGTCTATTTGCCAACTACTTCCTGGTTCATAATAAGCTATCCTTTATTTGTCCCACACTGGGGAAATTCAGAGACGTTCCATAGATGGCCAGTGACTAATTGACACCAAAAAAACCTCCAAAACTGTGTGTTAACGGTAAACCCCGCCCCCATAAACCCCGAATATATAACTTATCTGTCTCTGCATCAAATCAGGCAATGACAAATGACGTCAATTTTTCTGCAATCAGATCCCAAGAAAGCAAGGAGCCCACGCGAGCGCTCCCCTTCTCCGAGCAGTCGTCCGTGAACTTGCCGAACCAAGAAAGCGTGTGATGGAGAACACTTAGGCCCTCTCATCCATTTCACATTTGTTCCAATCAATTATTGAAGTCGACAGCCAATTACAAAGCAGGGAGATTTGAGCGGCATCTCCAAAGGCTCGCATTAAAGGTCCGCCGGGCGGCGAAATAAGCGGTGCGATTAATTTACTGTTGGGCGCGAGAGGTGTTTTTTATCCGTCCGTCAGCAAACAACCCACCCGCTATATGATTTCAAGTATTAAGATCAGAGAAATGGAGTGGGGGGGGGGGCAGAGAGGTGGGGTGGTGTCGGGGCTCATCAGCCGGCGATAACAGGTTGAGCTGAAGTTTTAATTGTGTTTTGATCCCTGCGATTACATACAGCATTCTACTTCTTTAAAATCTGTAATTACCGCCTCCTTTGTCCCCCTAATTGGGCCGGCCGAGCGGCAGCGCATGAGAATGAGGATCATTGTAAAGATCTTTTGATGTATTTGCCGCCTTAATGAGTGAATATGGAGGAGTTTTCCATCTCTGGGCTCACTTCAGCCCATCGTTTGTTCGTGTGGGATGATGGAAAGCTCATTTATTTGCTCCGTACAAATTCCCATTTATTATAAGAGCGGATATGAGCAAAGTCGATTTGCAGTGTGCGAGTGTCCCCGAGTACGGCGGGATGAAGGAAGCACAGGTGAACCGGATTGCCGCCACTTTCATCCTTATATTTGCTTGAGGGCAAATGTTGCCATGGAACACGGCACTCGCTTCGTGTTCCGGTCGCCGGACTAGAGCAACACGGAACAGAAGAAAATCGGAAACTATTAGTGTTCGACGTAAGGTTGCCCTCATATGAAACGGAGCCAGCCGGCGTCTCATTATTTTTAAAATGCTCACAGTGAATCATTTATTGCGGGAGATGCATTGTCGAGGCGGCCAGCCAGGATGGATGAAAATTCAATATAGGGAATTTATTTTTCTTTAACACCCCACCGACTACACACACACAAACACACACACGCTTTAAACACATGAATATATACAGTGAAACTTATTAAAACGCGCTTGATGAAGGATTTCCGAGCACCTGTCCTCAGTGGTGCTGTCAAGAAATGGGAGTAGCATCACTCGTTTGAAATAAAACCCACACAGGTCCAAAAATAAGAGACACGCTTGCTTCAAGCTATTTGGCAAGAGGTTTACTGTCAAACCGACACGTGAGACAAAAGTCAACGTATGTACATCGTATATTTAAAAGTAACACAGGCAAACAGAATGTAGGATTATATTTTCTCTGCGGGATCAATCAGCTTCCCGCAGCCCACTGAGCGGCGAACGTCGATGAGGGCGGCGGATTGATTTTTTTCTTAGGGTTTATTTAAGGCCGAAAATGTTCACCTGCACTTTTCTTTGAAAACCTGCTGGAGAATCTTTGCAACCTTGAATGAACCCTGGCGCAAGCATTCGGCAATCAGGGAGACCCAATTTTGGTTGCTTTTTTCATAGTCATGATCAGAGTACGCATGTGTGTTGAAAGTCCAATTTTGCAGCCCGACGAGTTTGAACCAGACAACCCTGCGTCACGTTTGTCCTCTGCGTCTCATGTACCGTTTCTGATCAGCAAGAAAGGATGCCGTCACCATAATGCATGATGGGAAAGAGGAAGCAGGTGCGGGGATTATCCACCCCCACCCTCCCGGCATGTTGAATAATTGCATCGACAACCTCGTCTTTCCACCCGCCCCGAGCTTGCTTAGCGAACCCACCCCTGCGAGGCTCTGCTAGCGGCGGGTCGCATCCACCTGCCAAGCGCTAAACACGAGTCCATCCATCACGGCGGCACTTGACAAATACATTCCATAATAGAAGTTTATTTTTTATGGGAGGCAGAATCAGAGGCCTTCCCGTGCATACAAAAACGTGTCAACGTTATTTATGGGACCTGACGAGAGCCGCAGTATGTCATATCAAACTCCTATTTTGCCTTTCCTGACGCGGCGGCGTCACCTGTCAATATGGACGCCGCCATCAATAATGTGGAACACCGGTCGAGATAAAAAACCTGCCCTGTGGAGCGCCAGGCAGGCGAGAGGCGCGGAAGAATGTCCTAGCGCAAGTGCGCCGATAACGGCACATAACTAGTACACGGATAGCACCGCACGTAAGCCGCCACCCTGATATTGCCTCAAGGACAGTCCATCACTCAAATTCTAATGTAACGAAACACTACTTGTTGATGCTTATTAAAGTACAGTTAAAAAAAACAAAACAAAACAAAAAAAACCTAAGAATAATTTAATTTTGTATTTTCAAACAAAGGGCGGCCCAGTGGACCAGTAGTTAGTGCGTCGACCTCACAGTGCAGAGGTACCGGGTTCAAATTCAGCTTCGACCTCCCTGTGTGGAGTTTGCATGTTTGCGGAAAATGAATGAATGAATGAATTTTCAAACGAAGAGAATTTCATCAAAAGTTGGCTAGCTTAATGCTAACATATAATGTGAAACGCCACAGATGGACTCACTGAATTTGACATGAATGTTACGGCGCTCTGAAATATTCAAACGGAGAAGGAGCAGCAACACTTCCAAGCCGAGCAGAGAAAAACTGATTCCTGCGAGTATCGATGTAAAGATGTTGTCTACAGTTACTGGCACTTAATTGGGGACCTTTCCTTGCCTGTTCTTCTTGCTCTTCAATTGCACTGCATCTCGTTAATATTTAATATTATTTCAGTCATATTTTAGCTAAGCAATCTATCAAACTCATTCACACAGCTGACTAAACACGTCGTCTGGTATTTGTATTTCTTCGAAGTCAATTTCCTTTCACGCGTGACAATGCGCCGTGCAAAGGTCTACTGGCCAACGAGCCACAGGACAAACTTCTGCACGTCGGATTCGCACCACTGCAGCTGAACTGATTTAAAGTTCTTCAAAACGCATACTTGTATTACTACCTCAAAGCCATTTATGATACACAACTAAAAACAAAGACATCAGTGTTGTCTGGGGGTGGGGGGGGATGACCCTCCCGCTGATCTCTCTATTTACATTAATGAGACCACAGGGCAGCTTTCTTCAAATTAAATGGCCTTGGGCCCCGCTTGACACCCAAGTGGCTGTTCCTCGAGAACATCTGTTAAAGCTCTGGTCTTGCTTATAGGGGAAGGGAGACACTCGGTCCAAAGCTCTTGTCAGATCCCATATGCGCGACTGCGGCGTGACCTTTCGAGTGCACATACAGTACGTGCGTGTTATCGCTCCTCTTAAAAAGTCGCTTACTGGCACCAGAGACTGGCGCTCGCCCACAGGCTGATGTCGGACCGCGGCCAGAATTCTTCAATGTGATTCGAGCTTGGATGTTTTAGTCACGTCTTGGCACCCGAGCCCATAGTGCAGAATAAAGGCAATCGCTGCTATATGTAGAACGACGACAGGATTGGCCCAAAACGTTTCCTCGTTAAGGTTGTTGACGGCCACGTGTCTTTCTATCAGCTGTCAAAGCCTCTGGTTGCAGATGTGGACTCTTTTCGCAGATGCATGACATAACTGTACATATGGTTTTCAGTGTTGTTAACTGATTCCTTTGCGCTAAATATATATTTTCGAATCACGGCCAAAAAGTTGATCATATCACAAAACATTTCCCCATATTTTTGTTGTGGGGTTGGGGAGACTTTCTTTTGTTTTTGCAGATTATAATTGTAGCTCAGACATATGAAGGATAAGGGAGATTATTGTCACATGTAAAACAGAGCCAGTTGCGGCTAAGCGCTTTTCTTCTCGTCTTTGAACTCGTTTCGGAATTTTCAGGTCATCAGCGCCCTGTCAGTTGAAACCACTGCGATGAAAGTTTGCCGTTTTGTCGGAGCAGCTGGGCAACTTGGCGATCTTCCAGCGGCGACGAGAGAAGAACGCCTCGCGTGACTGTGATGCGCAGCTGACTCGCGGCCGTTATGAGTCACTCGGAATTCAGGAGGCCAATGTTTCCATGCAGGAGCTTGCTCCAACTACGCAGTGTTGCCAAACACGCCGACATCTGTCTCGAGGTGTCATTTATCGACTTCAAATGAAGTTGACACACAGTAATAAAGAATGACTCATTTCAAATAGTCTCTTTTTGTGTGTATGTGTATTGTGAGTCACTTGAGGAAAAACTAATTTCAGCGTGAACAAATGACATTCATGGTATTTTTTATTAACTTCCAATCGGGTCAAATTGAACTTACATTGTACGTATGGGGTAGGACTATGAGCCATTTATCGAGACGCGAAAGAAACAAATCCAGACAATCGAGCTTGCATCGCTTGGCGCTATGACAATGTTACATCGCGGAGAGGGAAACTGCTGGGAATCATTTCATTGCCTTTACCCACACAGGGCCTGAGTCCTGTCAGTCAACTTGACTGACACGTCCTTTTCAGGGTAAAGAAAAACCCAAGCAAATGGGGTCCCCAGATAAAAGCTGACAAACCAATCAAAAAGAGACAGAAATTAGGCTGGCTGACTTGAGAAGTGCCAGTCACAGTGATTGACGGAGCTTTCGCAGGTGACTCCTCGCCAAGCGAGCGGTGGGAAATGTCTGCTTTAGATCATACTTCATGCAGAAAATGCAATTAGCGTTCGCCGCTGATTTCTCCGGTAGATTTCTCATTGGCTTACGTCGATCGAAAACGACGGAGCGGTAAGAAAAAACTGGGCCGGTTTCGACGGCGTTGCGGCTCTCTCTTTCTGGGCCACCTGTGTGTTAAAGCAGCTGTTTGGAGCTGAAAATCAAAACGAATGCCAGTCAATACAACGTGCAGTATATGAAAAAATATATGTTTTTCCTTCCATTATTTTCTCTTCGTGACAGGTGCTAAATTTCTTATGTATTGCACATGTACAGTACATAATCCTTCACTCATGACAAAAAGGTGATCGACGGCATGACGTTATTTGTGCGCGAACCGTCAACGCACAGAAATTGTGCCATCGACAACTATGGCCATCCCTCATTTGGACTGATGAAGTCACGCTAGGAGGAAGCTGAAGGACTCAAATGAAGCCAAAGACGTGCTGCTAATAGCGAGATAAATGTAAAAAAAAAAAAAACATCAAGTGACAAAACTTGACTGTTGGATTTTCTTCCCTAAAGCCTCACATAATGATCTGCAAATCCCATTAGAAGCATGGTGACAGAGCATGAACTCGGCTCGCTTTTATGTGTTTAATCCTCGCATCGGGACTTGAAAGCAACAAACCATCTGATGGCGAGATGGGCCCAATTGACTTCGACTCCGATTAGCCGCATGCGTCTGTAAAGGAGGTCGGGGTTTTTTTTTTTTTGCGTACGAACTCGAGCAGAAGGGATACGAACGCACGGCTCGTCACGTCATCGCCGATGCCCCGAGCGTTGATGTGCCGTGCCAAGCGCCTCATTCATAACTTATGATACCAGCGGCGCTAATGGCGCCGGCGCTTTAGCCAAACAGAATGAAACGCGATGAGTAAAAGGAATGAGAGATGCGCGGCTGTCATTTGCGCGCCGCTTAACGACATGAAAGAGCAAATCAAATGTGGGGATTCCTTGACGGCGAGGCTAAGTGGATGCCCGGATTTAAAACATTAATCAATAAGCGTCAATTACCGGGCGCTCTTTGGAGCAAAGACTGGCAGATGGGGGAATTTTCTTGATAAACAGTCTAACATTGAGCTTCTTAAACTGGTGTTTTTCTCTCAGAGAAATCATAGACATCAATTTGTACACACATACGGCGTGTCGTTGGTATCAACCGTCATTTAAACACAAACTAGACTTAAATCATTCACAACTTCTAAAAAACAGTCGCATTTGCGCTCAGGGGGGCAACGTTGTACTGTAACTGTGTTAAGTTTAGATTTAAACTCTGTCGCGCCTTACATTCAAACCCCAAAAATGCTTTGAGTACAAATTCGAATTTAGTACCATTGGCGTGCCTGTTTTGACAAGCTCTTTAGAAACTATTTACAGTGGCCACAGTGGGTTTAAAGTATGTCATACTATAAAATATAGCGATAATTAAAAAAAAAAAGTTGACAAGAGTAGTATGGTGGATGGAGTTTGCCAAACGCAGGCTTCATTGTGCACACACACACACACACACACACGCGAAAAGACCAAGAGTTAGCATAGTTAGCATCAAGTCACTGCACAGTTTCAAAGGAAATGTGAATGCCATCCAAACAAAGCTGTGACCTGTGTCAAAGAAACGAAAAGAAAAAAAACTATCTATTCTCTGCGACAATTAAATCCAAGCTATTTCCCTGAGATACAAACACTATCCCTGGTGTCACACCATATGCATTTTATCAGTCGGACTAATGCTGGCAAAATCCCCGAGAAGACAATTGTCATCACTATTTTATCAGGCCGCCCAGGGAGAAAACGTCATCCATCAGCAGTATTCGGAAATCCGGCTGCCGACGCGGGACAAGCTCTGCTTTCATGGCAGGTGGAGGTCGCATACGAAACAGAAGAAAAGGAAATTAAAAAAAAAAGCCGGCCAACGTCTACCTGTCAATCAATCGTCGGCGGGGACGCGAAGCTCTCCCGCTTGGGCGCTGACGGGAAGGAGCAGATTTGATCTGGGGTGGGATGCTTTGATGGCCATCATACGCCGCTTGCTTTTAAGCTGATGGCACACACGCGTAGCAAAATGTGTCGCTATCTGTCCCGCTAATCTATGCCATTACGACTCATTTGCTAGCGACAATTGATTTTTTTTTTAAAACTCATTCCCCAACTTTTAAAAGAACATTCGCTTCGAGCACGGAGGTGACCAATTGGACTCTTACCGACAGATTGTGTATTCAATCCATGTATTTCGCGTGTATTACACTTCATGGAAATATGTACAGTAAAAGTGGCGGGCTTATCACGAAGATGTTCCGACGTGCGATGTAAAAATATTTCCGTTGTGCATTTCAAACCTCTTCAGAGAAAAATATCCTTTGTTTCACAAAGTGGTGACTAAGTCGATTTGCTCGTGAGCGTCGGCCACGCCCTCTGGTGAAGCAGCGCTCCGTTTTGAAATCACAACAATATTATTCCACTTAAGCGCGCTTGGTTTGAGGCGTTTAACATGAGATCTAAATGAAAGCCGACAAATTAATGAGCATGCTAATCATGGGATGTGTCCCCTTTGTCCTAAAGTTAAATTCGCTGCACGGGACACCAGTGCTGTGCGTGGGCTTGCTTGGGAAAAGGGGGGGGGGGGGGGGAGAAAAAAGTGAGCTACTTCCCGGTTGCCCCGGGCAACAAATATGTTAATTGGGCTTCTAATACACGATTTTGCTGGCCACAATCTGTAAATACTACTTCACATCATCGCGATTAACCAAGCAGACGGACTTGTGCAACCACTCAACAATATTTCAACGCCAATCAGAGTGCTCATAACGCCATCATGTCAGAAAATATTTTGAAATATTTAAAATGTGCGTAGAAAAATAGAAAATCAAAATGTATACAAATACGTACGGCTCGACTCAAGTTAAATGGACTTTTTGATGAAAATCATCAGCATCATCAAAATCAACGGTGGTTGCCGTCGTATTTTGAAAAATATTTTACATATTAATGTGCATTCACTGGGGTCATAAAATACGTAAAAAATACAACAAATGCCATTGTTATTATTTGTATGCATTGATTTCATACTTTTATAATAAATACTTTTGTTATCAAAATGCAAAAGGGTGACTTTTACAGGTAAATAATGCATTGGATTAAACAATCGGATTTCATTTTCCGTGAGACTGCGGAAACAGGCTGACATTTCCCCCTGCCCCCTCCGTAAATTAATATTTAATTTAACAACTTTTGGCAATGACTTTAGTGGCACTTTAGCACTGAAATTGTTTGAAAAGTGCCGTATTGTAATTGCTCCACGTTAAGCTGGTGGAATGGACGCAGACAGACATGCATTATTTTGACAGTAATGCACTAAAATGGCCTATCAACAGCAAACAAGCATCCGGGCCGGCGCAGACAACCTATGTCGGTTATTGCCGTGCATTAGGACCTTAAAACGCTGCCAGAGTCGCATTAATCCATCTCATTGCATAAAATTTCCATTTGATTTGTATGCGGAATTTTAGATGACCGGCAGAGCGGCGGAAAACCCTCATTATTTCATATTCAATCAATCACTCATCGGCGAGCGCCGCGGCGCGGTTTCATCCTGATTATGGAGATTGGCGTTAGCGATCGCGAACGGCGCCGCGGCGCCCTCGCGCATGGCTGTTCTTGAGCGTCGCGTGCTTTCATGACTATTGACAAGCCGCATGATAATGTACTCATGTCTCGTCTTGCAGTCAAACGCTGCGAGCGCCGCGCGTGTTTGGGTGTGTACGTTGGGATGTATGTTTGCAGATGTCACCGTGCGTAAATCGCGGGCTAGCTCGGAATCGGCGGGCTGTTGACGACGGGGTAATATTAGATTTGATTTAATTGAAATTGGCTTGGAAAAACAACGTCTACATTGGCGAAATGATCTTTTTAATGAATAATAAACATGTAACAATTGACATTTTACTCTGACGAGACTGAATTGTTCTAAAAATCGCTCAACATTGTTGTGACTTTCCATTTTGTCGGAATTTTGTGGGAGTGATCGGTGACTTGGACTGAGAACATTTTTAGATGTCATTTGAGCAAATCTGGTGTTTGATTGTTTCAAACGTGTAGCCCTTCAAATTGATCATTTGCAAGCTTTTTCAGCTTCAAAAGGGTTGGTGGCATCTGCTCTATGGAATAAAAAGTGTGTTCTCATCAGTTTAAATATTTAAAGCACATGGGAAAGGTGAAATTATATTTCAAAAATAGTTTGAACAAGCTCTGTTAATTAAGTGCAAGGAAAACAGCACCGTTCTTCAATATCCCACCACCCCTACCCTCTCCCCGATTTATCTCATTATACGGCCATTCTAAGAAAGGACCTTTTTAGCATTTGACTGCTGAGTTCAGCTGTCACAAAACAGGAGATGTGACGATGGACAGCCTCAAACTTTTTTTCAATTTCAATGTCAATTTCCTGGGAAATTACAGTGGCTTTTATGACACCGCCGAGGGACACGCCACGCGGCGAGATGGAAACGCGGTTCCCCGCTTTCGGACGCCAATTCCCACATCTCATAAGTGGACCCTGTCACTACCACTGACCCCCGCGGAGTCAACTCAACGGAAAACTCGGACGAGCGGATGGATCGACATTGGGCCGATGGACTGGAATGTGACTTTAAAACGAGATATCAAGGACGACTGCCCGTGAGCACAACATTGCGACGTATGCAGCACTGTGGAGTGGCCACGTCATAGTCTCCACATAATGCGACAGTTTTTTTTATACTGCATAGGAACGACTCAAGCCTTTTTTTTTTTTTTTTTAAATGGGCTATAATGTGATGAAATGAAGTCCTATTTGTGTGCTTTCCCATGGCACTGGATGGTTTTCCATGGCACACGAATGTTTTAGATTGACGGCCGCTGTTTGAGGACATGTGGTGCATGCTAACGAGGTTATTCGGAACTGAGAGTTGGGTTTCCCGTTACTTTTGTCCATTCAGCGCACACGAATGGCCTCGTGTTTCGCCGCGACGTCCCGCCCGTCGACATCAAAGTCCGTCTCAGTGGAGAGTGACGGGCGGCGGGTCACGGATGGTTAAGAGCCATCCGTCAAGGCCTCTTAATTCCTCCACCAAAACGGAATCTTTCCGTGTAAATATGTCAAAAGGGGAATGAAATTAGCATGCTCTCTTATTGACTGTGATACAATCTGAAAGGCAGCGCGGCGCATAATTACAGACTTGTCAGAGTCGTAAAAATTAGCTGCATTATCGCATGCGGAGCTTTTTGTATGGCTTCATTTAGGTCCCGACGTCTTGCAGGCGGAGGCCGATGGCTGCACTTGAACAGTTCACGCTCTCGTGCGACGCCATCTTGTCAGCGGCGACGGAGACCACGAGCGTTTTTATCTCCTTCACGACACTGGGCAGCACGATGAACGGCCCACTGCACAAAGTTGGAAATGCATCCGAGGAGAACAGCGTCGCAAAAGATGAGGATGACGAGCACACGACTCGCACTGTTCACCCCAGATGAAGACACCGACGCTCTCGATCACGCTCTATTAGTTCAACTTTTTGAAGAAGCGCTCTCTATATGCACCTAATGTCAGCGCAAAGAAAAGCGGATATTGGACTGTTCTTGTCGGGGCGTAAGTGAGGGTCAGGCTGCACTCTGAAGGTGATTGCGGCGGTCGTCTCCCAGCATGCTACACATACCATAAAGGCGAAAGGCATGTTTTCGCTTTGTCACAGATGATCACATCCATCCACAACACGGCATTCAGAACCAGGTGGGAGTCGATTGTCATCTCATTAAGGGCGACGTGAACGTTTGTAATAAGATGTCTGGACATGGCACTGCTCGGCTAGCTGCTGCTTGTCTGCGGTTCTTCCGGCGTATCGCTGGCAGTTTTAAGGCCAACATTTATTGAGTTTTTCATGACTATTTGTTGCTATTGTGCCATCTTTATCCCCCTCACCCCCCCTCCCTTATCCTCGTCTCAATTATCGTCTCGGTCACATGTCCCAATTTCCACTCATATCACATTTACATCAAGTCGATAATGCATCCCCCGGCGCTAAATTATTTAGCGAACAACTCGAACTAGAAGAGGAAGTGATTCATATTTAAAACAGACACCTATTCTTAATGGCAGTTTCTGCTTAATCCTCCCGGAACGTACTCCACGCTCGCCTCCTGATACCGGAAGCAAGGTGGCAATGAGAAAAAAAAAATATCCTAATTTGTTTGTTTACCGATGAATGACATTTCCAATTGTCATTTATGTGTCATTCACATAAGACAAATACAGTCAAATTTCGGTTTTCGAACGTCTCTGTCCTCGACCAAATCGGGTTTCGACCAAATATTTCGAGTTTTTTTTATGCCTCGGATTACGACCGAAAATCGGTTCTCGACCAAACTGAGTGCACTTGAATGCGCCGCTTGACTCCTCCAGCTTTCCTTACGCGAGGAAGTGATGCTTCCTCGGGTAGACGAGGAAGGGACGCTTCCTCGTGTAGCGTTCTATTGTGAGCAGATGTGTTCAATAAATATATATTTTTTTAAAAAAGAATGTGGTTTCGGTTTTTGAACAGCCTTCTGGAACGGTTTATGGTCGAAAACCGAGGTATGACTGTATATCCCATTTCCTCATCAAGAAACTGAAAAAGTGTATATAGAGTGTATGTAACGTTAGTTCGTAAATGCTCAAATTTACACATGGACAAGAGGTAAGCCCATTTTCCATGTTGGTCATCCAAACAGCAGCACTTAACACACACACACACACGCACGCACCCACTGTACTATTGTAAGACACCGTCATATGTTATGCTATGATGTAATTCATTCAATATAATTCATTTCATGTGATATTTTAAATACGGGTGTGCAGAGAAGCATGCTTTTGCACCTCCCGCCAAATAACGATATCACTTATCGGTTCACCATCGCCGCAAGTGCCATCTCAAAGACACTACCAATAGGCTGTCACCTGTGCTAGATTGCGCTCACTTCCACTCACACTCCACTAAACGCAATATGAGAACGAAGCCCTAGGTACACTTTCGCCTGACTTTAAAACAAATGATCGTATTAAGGCACAAGTTGTTTTATGAAACGAGCACAAAAATCACTTGAGCTTCATTTTCTCAAACGGTACCAACGTTCGTGAGGATGCCTCACCCTGCAGGAGTACCCCTCAGAGAATCGGCGTGCTTGTTTAATGAAGGGATCTCATTACGCCGGACACAAAGGATGCGGCCGAGAACTAAGACAGAAGACGTTAAAGCGGGCGGAAAAAAAAAAAGAAGTGTCGTCGATGGCTAGCCGCATTCCTAATGAAGGCGCTAATGGCGATTCCACTCTTGAGAAAAGTCGCCTCCCTGGGTTGTTGGAGTCATAAAAAGGAGTTTTCTTCAAAACACACCATTTGTTTTCAATGGCTCCCAAGGGTGCTACGACACATAAAAACGCAAGTTTCCACGCGCGGCAAAGGCCTTTTGTGTTACAAAGTGCGGCCAGGTTTAAATGGTTCAAATGGAGGATGACGACTCTTTTGCAATTTCATTATTAATAGACGTTGCTATTACAAATTTGATGTGGGATTACAACGGTACAAAACGAATATGAACTTGACTTGTGTACGTACTCACAGGACTTCGGGGAAGAACTTTTGTAATTCAGTTTTGCCCTGATTTTCGTAAATAGTGTTCGGGGGACTTCATCGACTCAGACCTGATCTCCTCTTTTGTTTTAACACTAAATGTGACTGTTACAGAGAACATTGGCAAAACATTGTTCATCATAAGCACTCTCGCTATATCAAGTGTGTTTTTTTGCATCGTACAGACAAGTTTTTTTTAGAGTTGCATTGATGTAGCTACATGTTTTGCGCAATATACTGGGAAGCAAAAAGGCCCATTAGAAGAAATGCAGCAAAATTAACAGGAAGACCAAGTGCCCCTTCAGTGTAACACAACGGTTTAATCCTCATAAGCTCTGACAAAATATCGTTGTAAGCTCTAGTTGGAAGGGGTTTTCAGTCACTGTAACGTTGATGCTAATTTCCGAGCTCATCTTTGATTTTTCACGATATGGCATGATCAAGCTAGCGGACCTTATGGCGGTATATAGCTTGGTCGAACATCTTGGTGTACAAAACTGCGAAGATGAATTCTTGGTTCAGTTATTGTAAATCAGAATTCCAGCCCGGGGTGGGCGACAGAACGCACTGCACTGTTCATTAGTATTGTAGAGTTGTTCATCCTTCTCAGAACACCACCTAAGTTGTCATATGTGACGATGAGCTTTATTAGACGACAAATTATTTGTCTTGCGATGTTTACGGCGACATGGTTATTTATTTCGTGCGGCATCCTGGCACCTTTGATCACTGACCGCGGAGCCCGCCAGACAGTGATCGGCGTTCCCACCGGGACGGCAGCTTCCATTAGACCCAACACAAACAGCTTAAGTGCGAACCAAAGTGGCGGTCTGTCTGCTGAACGACAGCGCGAGTGCGACGTGTCAAACAAAACGAGCTCGGCAACTTTTATCGGGCCATACGGCTTGCGGATGCTAAAATAAAGCAACGCGCCGTTGTCCGTTTTTGATGTGAACGTCAGGATGCGTGGGAGCCAGCTTTGGGGAATAACACCGCTCAAGAACCTTCTTCCCTTCTGGAAAGCAAAAGATGATGACACAAGCATCTACGTTTAATTTATTCCAGCGCATGACAAAAAAAAACATGCGTCAAAGTCAACAGTGGACTAATTAGGCGAGGACGCACTGACAACGATTTTATGTCGGTACTTCAACGTGCGAAAGCGGTAAGTGATTAGTGGCCAGCGTGTCTTAAAGACATTTGTCAAAAACAGGAAATGCACAGGAATGACTTATTGTCATGTGAGAAAGGCCTCTTCCATTTATTTGCCCTTTACAACTGTGACAGAAAGCTGGAACAAACTATTTTTAAAAAGCCCCTCTCTGTTTCAGATGGCCGTTTCCCCCCCCCTAGATCCCTTCCCTCCCTCCTGTCTAATTACCACAGAGGTCTTTTTTCCACCCCCCCGAAGCAGACCACATGCAACTCTAATTGCCTCCCTCATTAGTTATGTTTTCACACCGCCGCATAGGGGGGCAATAAATTTTATCACTTAATTTTGTCAGCCGTACTTCCACTGGCTGCATATTGATGTGTCCGTCGCTGCCGGGCCCAAGCCTCGGAGGAAAATTAATTGGCAAAGCGGTAAAAATTTATCAGCATATCACCAGATTAGGCGACAAATTGACGCAATGAGGGGAATCAATTTCGTGTCCGTCAACAGAGGGGGGCGGACGAGACAACAGTGAGGACGAAGCGCGAGAGCGACTTGCACGGCAGGTGCGTTGATTTATGTTTTTATTTGGACAGCAGAAATAAATCATCCCGAGTTGCGAGTGCGCCGCAACCGCCCCTCGACAGCCGCCCAAGTTTTGTAAATCGGCAGCAAAAGTGGGTGAATGCGGAACAAAGGTTGCTGCAAATCAATAAGAACAGCGTAAAAACACAAATACGATTTAAAAAAATCTTTTAAAACAATGGCAACTTATCAATGCATAAGTGAGTCTAAACAGCTGTTTGATTTTTGATTTTTGTGCTAAATGCTAACTGGCTAATGATAGCCTGCTAACTATAGGCTAATCCTTTTCGCCAACTTGCAAAAATCAGCATGCTAACTTCAGTAATTTTTGTAGATCCGTACTTTCTAGGAAAAAAATCCAACATACATACTTAAAAGACTGAAAATGATTTATCGTCACTTTTATTGTTCTTCTCTTCTTCGTGTGGGTTGAATGAATGGGCAAACAAAAAAAAGTCTAAATGTGCAAATGCAGTCCATAATTTTCATGAGACACTAAAAGCATATTATCTCCAAATTTGACAATAAATGAGTATATAAAGTCAATCAATGAGTATATAATATGGAATATTCTGTTGTATTTTTGTAGTGTGTCAAGGACACAAAAGTGACGAATCATCACGAGCCCAGCAAGCAAGTTCATGTTTCAAAAGGAACGAGTCTTCCGTGAGACCCTGTCAGCACACGGCGGCTTTACATTTTACGGTTGCGACCCACCAGCTGAGAAAGAATGTCCGTCTGGAACGCATGACCCCCCCACCCCCCCCCCCACACACACACACCCCAAGCCGGCCCAACCCCCAAAGGTGTTTGTATTTCATGATTGGCATACATACTGTAGCGTTGACAGTCAGCCCCATCAAAAAGCACTACCTTGACCTCAACATGCTTTGTGAACAAATTGAGAACAAAATAGCCACAAAGTGTCAGCCCTTGGTGGCATCCTCACTAGTGGGGCGCCCATTTTATAGGAAGGGGGGGGGGGGGGGGGTGTTCGAAAAGGCTCGTCTGGAGGGGCGAGCGGGAGAATTGCTCGGGCGCCGCCACTGTCACGTCTGTATAAACAGCCATTGATTTTTCTGTCCAGTCCCGCCACCTCGGCCATTTATCCTCGGCGTCGTGGTCGGGGAAAAATTCTGTTACAGTCCGTCCGGGCCCCGGGGGCCTGTGCGCGAGAATAGATTCCACCTGTAAATCGGGCAAGGGGAGCCGCGGCCACTTAACAAGGGCGGGCGGTGTCACCACAGGGCGGACGGGGGAGGTCACACTCGACGGGTAATGACACATGCTGGGGGGGTGGAGCAAAACCAGAATGTACAGATAACTTGCCAGCCATTGTTACAGGAGGTTTTTGGTCTAGATTTGTATGGTTGTGAGATAATACGAAAACAAATTACAGTAATGCCACACTACTCATGAGAGATCAGAAGTGAGATGTGTTGAAAAATGTTTATACTTGACTATTCAAATAGTTTAAAAGGAATTATAAAAACAAAGTACGATCATTTGAACCTAAGGTTTGACTCGCACATGATTTGATTCTGAAAAAAAAAATAAAATAAAATGCAAGGGTCAATGCACAAAACAGATGGCCAAGAGATTTCCTCACTTTTTTGCAAGTAATCGAAGAACAAAGTCCATCCAGTCATCAGTTTTCTGATCCACTGAGTGAAACCAGCAATTTTACCCCCATCGGGTGTTGTATCAGAGTCTGAACAAAGGCAGGATGACATCACGGCATGGAATAATTCACTACTGTCCGGTCGTGTTGAAAGCAACTGTCCCTTGCCAAAAGTGTTTTATGATATGTCACTTAAGTCGCTGGCATTGGATCAGACCAAGTCTGAAAACACGTTTATAAACGTCTTTGGGAGTGAATAAGTTAAGCCGCTGGCATTGGACCGAGGATACCGTACAAGTCTTCAAAAACGTATCCCGATTGTAGCAAAATCCAACTTGACAATTAGATGACTCACTTGACTTGCTGGAACCGGACTTAAGTTGCCAGCTTCAGGATTTGGGACAGTCGACTCGACCCACTTGATTTCCCATTCATAGAGACCCCCGCCCCCTAAAAAATCTGTTGTCTTTTGTTTGCCAAAGTTTTGGAGCCTGATTTAACAGCCCAACACGTACTTGAGAGGAAACATGCGCCGCCCTTAAGGGAGCGGCGCAGCAAGAAAGTGAACAACCTGTGTTAAGTTCCTCACGGAGGGTGACAGTAATGATAGCGTGTTAAGGTTAATTCGCGGAGGAACCAGAGCGCCGCCACTGCCGCCGAACGGGAAGGGAAGGTTTGAAAAGTACTTATTAGCAAAAGTGGAGGAAACGGCAACGGTATAATGAAATCAGTCTGTGTTACCGACAAAGCACACCTACAAGCTTGACAGGAATGTTTTGGGTTTTTTTGCTGATACTCCACCTGCCCACGAGGCGTATGTGCCAACAAATGAGGTGGGAAAAAAATTTCAGAACAGTGGGAGGAATGCAAAAGAGCAAACACTTGTTTTCGCCACTTGTTCCCTCGAGTTAACTGCATTTTGTGGAAAGCCATGCAATTTTAATGAACGCCGCTTGTGCGTCGATGCTGCCCGCTAGCCCACAGTTTTGTTTTGTTTTGTTTTTCGCGCAAAACATCGCCTTCTCTGTGATCAATATGTTAGCGCCTCGGAACGCTAAGATGGGCCTTAATGTTGTTTTAGCCGTTCCTTCAGCTCTGCCGTTGGGTCCTCTTTGATTGGGTTCATTTGCATATAATGTCTAGAAACCCGGAAATTTCTCATGTTCAAGGAACTTTGTACTCTCAACTTAAAAAAAACAACAACAAAAAAATGATAGTTTTTGTCATTATCCGTAAACATCCATCCATTTTCACCAATCACTCAACGATTTTAGAGGGCTGAGTCTAGCGCAAAGCGCAGTCTGCACAAGGGTGGAGTTTTCTTCCTTTTTGTTGTAGAGGGCCACTTGCGCCGTCGTGGGAGCAAACACGGCACTTAGAGATCACCTTCCACTCCGATCCTTTGTGCCTGTCTGAACCTTCCTCTGCGCATAGATGTGTCACAGCCCAATGTCTTTATAACAGTTAGTCTCACGTTGAAAGGTATTAAATGTATAAAAACAAAACTCAGCCCCTCTAAAAAAAAGTCTCATATTTTTGGGCGATTTTAAAGAAGCCAATATCTGCAGATTGAACCTGCTCTGTTCTGAAACCCAATCAGCCAGTGATTTATCGCCTCGGTGTCCAAACTCAAGTTCGCATGCTGGACTAAATTGTCCAACGTGACTGTAATGAGCATCGCTATATCGCTAAACAGGATGACAGCGACAGGATAAGAAAGCAAGGAGAGGCCAGAGCAAAAAATATCCCTGGGCCGTGCGGCTCGCATTGCTAATTGCCTTGCCTTCCCCAAGAAAAAAAAAAGAAGAAAAAAAAAAAAGAAAAGCCCCGGCTGCAGTAAATAATGAAATTTTAATTTCTGTTCTCATCACTGCATTTGGAATCATACAGGACTTTTAAAGAAATGTGCCGAGTTGGAGATGGGCCAAAGTGTTGGTGATGGTGCGGCGGAAAACAATGAGACGGAGATAAGCGGAATATGTATCCAGCATCTATAAGTAGCGCAACAAAACTATGTTGATTGGGTATAAATATCAATAGTCAATAAGTCCAGTGGGACCAATTTTCAATCGTGCGTCGACATTTTAAATGATTTATTTTAGTCAGAATATGCATTGCAATAAAAACATACTTTTATGATTGAACAAAACACCCAGCACAAGTTGACCAAGTGTAGGCGGGGCCAAATGCAAAATATCGAGCTCTATGTTCGTGCTACCGATTTTATCAAATTTTCTCCATCCCACAGCAACAAATTAAATCATTTTAAACAGGTTTTAGAATCTGAAAGAGATCAATATTACATTAAAGCAGTGTAATTATTTTTTCCAAACGCCACTACAAAATAATGTTTCACTAACTGTTTTATTTTATAAGTCCAGTTTTTGAACACAAATTCCTGAACCTAAAAAATGTATATATATGTATATATATATATACTGTACATATATATAAAATGAAATGTTTTTGTGTCGATTTGAATAAATTTGACAAAAATTTGAATTTCAATCATATAAACCACTTTCATTCCATACATTTTAATAAAATTGAAATAAAAAAACACTTATTTATAAAGACTTATTTTTTTTATATTTGAAATTGTCTTGAAAATCAAAAACTGCGTTGAATGAAAATAATTTTCCTGCCAACTTCCTCACAAATACATTTATTTCTTTGCAAAAAGTACATTGAAATCATACATAGATTTATTTTGGATTTCACAGAAGGAGAATAAAAGATCACTGCCACTTGCTGGATTTGTTTCTGGACTCTCAAATATTTGTTTTTGAATGAGAAGTCAAATACTTGGAGTCAAACTCAAAATTGCTGAGTCACTGTAATAGCAATCGGGATAAATTTGATTTATATAGTGCCAAGCTATGACTTTTAACCCCCCACACCCCTCGGTTGAACCGGCGTAAACCATCAATAACTACTCGAAACAAAGATGCCAAGGAGCAAGCGAGGACAACGCCTGGCTCTTGCGTACAGTGGTGGCAAAATTTGAAAGAAAGCCTCATTCATCTAAATCCGGCGGCAAACAAAATCAAATAAATCAACAGCGGGCGAATATAAAAATATTTGTGTTTCGGACAGATAATTAATGAGCACAGCTGCGCGAATTAAAAGCCATCTGAGTTCCATTAATCTTCCTTGTTGGGGAGTCGTGTTGTTTCTCAAAATAAATAAATTAATTAAATAACGCCTCTCCCGACACAAATCTTCGTCCTTGGACTCATTTTTCAGGTGACCCGGAAGAGCGAGCGCCATTAATAACAGCGCGCAAAGACTGGATAAAAATGATGACTTTTGTCGCCATTGCGCAGTTGCTTTTGTGCCCCAGCTGTCCCGCTTTGTTCAGCAAAGTCTCAAAAAAACGTACACGCAGAATGCTAACAAACTGGTAGTATTTTTTATTTTTTATTTTTTTTGTCACGCTCTGGACAGTTTGAACAAACAGTATGGACTTCACACACATTTTCGCCCATTTCCAACTCGGCACATTTCTTTCAAAGTCCTGTACTGAGTTTTATATTTCTTCAACTTCACCTTTTGGAAACAAACCACACACTGCTTTCTAAAGCTACGTTTACCATTTGTACGCTCTAAATTATTCACTAAAAACACACACACACACACACAAGTTGACGCACAGTACATAAAAATTGCGGATGGTAATCACAGGGGCAGCGGCCGTTAAAGCCTTAATGTGGCTAATGTTTGCCTAATCAAAGTTTTATGGACGGCAATAAACTCTGAAACACGTCTTAATTAGCCTTTAATTTGAGACGTGATATTGGTGTAATCTCTCATTGGGAAGAGGCGAACAATAAGGTAACTACCCCCGGGGACTGTTATTGTCTTGCATATTAAAAAAAACAAAAAACAATGTTTTTGCAACGAAAGGGTGGGTTGGGGGGGGGGGGGGATGCCCGCAGTCCAATTAGCATCGGTAATTGTCATGATACAAACATTCATCATGCACACATTTTTTTTGGTCCTGCTTCACATTTTAATTTCTGATAAGGTGCTAATTGCGTTAATGTTGTGACATTTACAATCAGAAGATAGGCGGGAGGTACCAATGGCCCGCTTTGTTGTGGAATTTATGAAGAGTGAGCCGCTCAAGTGTTTCATGTATCCTAATAATGATGCATTGGGCGTGCAAATGGCAACGGGCGCATGCTGAACCCCAAGACAAGAAAATGTCAGCGCGATGCGCAAGAGGTGGAGGATGCGTCGGCGTATTCCCACCATACAGTATTTAACATTAACCGTTTTCAACAGCACCACCCAGGCACTAAGGCAGACATTTTGAGCGACTCTATTAGCCGCAAAGGATTATTATTCTAATGTGAAAATGGAACTAATGGTGCGCCAGATGCTTTTTGCACAATTACCTGAGAAAACAAGTCTCGAGTCAAGTCGCCAGTTATTATTTGGTCATTTTTCAGAGACCCTTCAAAATTGCCCAATTATCATCTATTAAGGCAAGGCCAACCCTGTCAATCAAGCGCAGGCGCGTCGGGGCCCCCTGCCTTCAAACGTGTAATGGCTCTCAGAAGTTTTCATCCCGGTGAGGCGACGACGTGGCTAATAAAGTTTGTTTTTCTCCCGACGTTGGAATATCGATGACATGAGCAACGCGGCGACTGATTTAGCGTCACTTTAAAAGGTTGAGAAACATGATGTGCGTTGAAGAAATGAGAGCAGACCTCCACCAAGGCCGTGTGACTCACTGGATTAATATAAAAGTACGACGTTGCACGCGGGTCCCGTAGTTGTCAGGAATGCACATGACAAGCCACACATGGCAAGCTTTTTTTTTTTTTTTTTTTAAGCCTTGGCTCCATCTGTTGGATCGGGTGAGTAACTGACCCACTTGGTGCCGATGCCAGTCGACGATACCCCATTTCCGAATGTTTGCACCAGGATACTTCCAGGTGGCAGAACGCGAGTGGTTACCATCGATCAGAACTAAAACAATTACTAAAACAGTTCATAATTACAGTAAATATATTTGTGGGACAACCCTGGCCACGCCCAATTTACAGATGGCTAACGGCTTAAAAATATATCGCTAAAGTTTATCTGAAAACATTTCCTACTCTAATAACCAAGTAGACATGCGCATTATTTCATAATTAAATCCATTCCCGGGTCTCTTAATAACATTTGTGACACTCTATTATTAAAATACCGCAAGGATCAATCATTTGTGAAATCTGTTGGAATATCTTTATTTGCATCACTGTGACGCATATATATATATTTTTTCCTAGGACATGTACAGTAGTTGATTCTGATATTCATGTGTCAAATGCCAACACTTTTTGAGACACCCTAACATGATTTTTGTTGGTTTGTTCCTGTTATTTTTATTGCCACTTTGAAGACTGGCCAAAATGCCCCACGCTCAAAAGCATCTGGTTCCCTCAAGGTGGCTCTTTATTTTTCCCAAGAATCATCGCCAAAATCAAAATCATATAGCACGACATACATGATTTGGATGGATTATATCCAGCTTTGTGAAAATATCACTTCATACATAAACCTTGTGATGATGCTTCAACACCTCCTTCCTGCATTCCCTTCTTTGTTTTTCTCTCGCCATCCCTCCCCTCCCAGCCTCTTTCGAACACTATCCGGCTCGAGCGCCAGCATATGTCTGCAATCATTTCCTTCTAGGCGCCCCCACCTGCCGCCCTCGTCCTTCCTCGCAGATTTCCTCCCCTTCCCCTCCCATGTACTCAGTTTCATCTCCCCGTGTCGGGACCAGAGTTACGACTGGTGCAGTTCTCAATCACGAGAGGCAAAACCCTGTCAGGGACGACTCAACCGAGGGGCGACCGTCGTCGGCACTCGCTTTTATCTGTCTCTTTCCTTTAACAAATTTGTTCCAGTTAATAAGTACTCCCAAATGACCCCCCCCCCCACCCCGCCCCACCTTCCTTAATTAAGCACAGGCAGCATGTTGGGAAATATGATAATTAATGATGAGATAAACTCTCTCCCAAGGCCCTGTCATAAAAGTGTGACACCATGTTTGGCAGTTTGAAATCACATTAAAACGCCAAAAGACACAAAATATTATTAGTATTATTCCCCCCGGTCATTTATTTGATCAGGCAGGAGAGAACATAATTCTGCATTCACACTTCGGAAACAGTCGCTAAACGGCGCCACATTATGTTTCGTGAAACAAGACATGCTTTCACGGGAGACAAAGTGCTTACCGCATTAGGGCTATGCTATACGCTATTCGACAAGGTTAGGAGTTAACTTGTTCAGCCAGCTGAATAATGAGTGACGCGGCTGGGCTGGACAGAAGTGGACAATCGTAAGCAAATAACAACTGTAAACATTGGAGAGGCTGCTGGCAATGATAGCCCCCAATCATTGAGAACAAAGATTTACATTTTAAGACAATGCACTACAGAATTTTGGCAAGTCAAAGTTTTTTTTTTTTTTAACATAGAACGAGAGACACACTTTGGGATAAAAACGACCATAATGTGAACAAAAGTTTACACTCGTACAAAAAAAAGTGCAGATAATCCACCTTGAAACACTCCGCCTCAGCCCCGCTGTGTATACTTTGTCACTGCCTGACACCAGTCAGCCATCACTTAAACAATACGTCACTTTCGCTGACACCACAATTATCATAAAAAAAAAAAACACAGCCAAGTGGCAGTAAACTATTTTTATCGAGCGAGGCGTCCGCACGACTTGATGATGACAACTACATCTTTCCTCACTCTCCTCAAATTAAATCCACACTGATGACTTTGATATCCACCAAGTGAGTGTTTACATCCCCGCGGACCGAGTGGAAAATAAATAAAACCAAACGATCACACCGGCAAACAAACTAAGCGAAAATCTGACATATTTACCATAACGGCTGTGGTGAACTTTGGTCCAAATGAAACGCATCCATAAAATAAAGTGTTTGTTGCGCGCTGCCGTTTGAAGCCAGATTTGTTTTTGCTCTTTAATGATTTCTCTCGTCTGATGATGATGGAAGCCGTGCTGACACCTTCTTTTGCTTCATCAAGTTCTGCTGCACAATTACATGAATTTACTTTCAATAAATTACCATCTTTGCATACATCAGTCAAATCACCCAGCTGAGGCCTTCGCAAACAATATGCATTATTAATTTCATTGTCAGTGTTTATTTGGTGAACTTGTACGCGACTTGGACAGCCCCGTTGCCTTGATGATGCATTAAAAAGCATCAGGGTCGGGCTTTTATCGGGGGATGACATGCTTCCGCGCATCACTCCGCACCCTGCTGAGGCCACGGGGCGAGGGGGGTGGGGGGGGGGACAAATGTGTAAAGCTCAATGAAAGGCCAATCAAATGGTCCAAAAACATGCATCACAAACTGTCCAAGCCGAAACAAGGCAATCGGGAAGATCATGCGCATCACTGCGATTCCCGGTGAGTGGCTGCTCGCGTTGATCGAGTACGCTGCCCGTAAATGACTTTTGCCTGCCGAAAGTGCTTAAGTGAAGAAGCGCATGCTACTCAGGAGAGGAAATAAAACAACGTTCGGTAGGAAAGGAGCAGTTTGTTGATAGCTGTGTTTTTTCCCCCCTCTCGGAAAACATCTCAGGAATTGAGCAGCATTTTGCACAAAAAAGTGATGCACTGTGACTAATGGACTATCTAATAGTCCCGAGAAAAACACATTACCGTAAAGTTTGGACTGTAAGTTGCAACTTCTTTCCCTCAGCTTTAAACGCTGCAACTTGAACCTTGATCTGGTTTATTTGCAGATTCTCCTGAACCTCAGAGCGCCATGTTCGTCTCTCCTTTTTAGCTCTCTCTTTATTGTCGACGGAATCCTTGCTCGAGTGTTAATCGGTCGCATTTTTCAATCAAATACTCCCATATTGACACGTTCAAATGGGTATTCAGATCTGCATCAAGTGCACACCCTCATGGGGAAAAGACTTATTTCGAATGTCATGGTTTTGTCTCGTCGTAATTATCAAGTGAGGCGCAAAGTGCTCCTCTTCAGGTTGACCGCAGTGATCGAGAATTAAAACCCAAAGTGAGCAACAGGAAAAGTTCAGGGACAAGAACATCGAAAACAGCCTCCCGAAGAGTGAAGCGTGCTAACGCCGGGAGCGACGCAGTTAGCGGAGACAAATCCGAGTGAGGAGGCGCCACGTGGCAGCCATCCGTATCGCCCCGAGGGCTCCCGGAGCGTGCCGCGGTGGCAGCTCTCATCTGCCATCCGGCGATCATCACATATGACAGATCGGAGGTGCGCACTCGCAGCTATGCCGTCAGTGAGGAGGCTGGAATTTTACATACAACAGAACAATAAGAAATACTTTGATGATGCGGATGAACAACTGAAGTACTGGCATGTAAGATCAGGAAAGAGTTTTCGCCGTCATCAAGCTTACACACAGAAATGGGGTGTAATCCTGTCTTTAAGACAACTACAAAATATCCCAGTTGGAAGAGGTTTTATTTCGAAAAGTACAGTATTTTCGGATACTTATCTATTACTCTAAGCTACTGTAACATAATGTGCAGTTTTAGCATCAATACTGTACTTATACTGAATTCAGAACACTAGAAAAATGGACTTCATGATTCAATTAAAATGTATTGCGCATGAGTTACTTGACCTTAAATGCCAATGCATTCAAGTTAAAGGGTTAAATTCAACTGAACTGGACTTAGGCAGTATTTTTTTTTAGTTTAAAAAAATAGTTAAAAAAAAAAGAAAACACTGTTCTAGAACACAAACTTGTTAAAGCTGGCGTCCGCAGATAACTGCAAGCGCTGCTGCTTTGGTTAGCGATAACACTACGGCACAACCACACCACCACCACAGGGGGACGACCAGAATGCTCATTGTAGTTCAAGATAACCTTCTGCACATAACAAAGATTTTTAATAATCTGCAGGAAGTCATTGGCAGAATGCAGTAAGAAAGACTTCACCAGTGATTATCGACATGCTTTGATAGTTGCTGCTGCTTTTGTTAGCAACAGCATTCCAGAGCGACAACAAAGTCCTCCCGAGCCCACTGGAATACAAATACTGTACTGTAAAAGACCCCCCCCCCCCCACACACACCTTGTGACACGCGTTAAGTCTCTCCGACTGTTTAAACCGCAGGTTTTTCTGTCTTGATTAGGACATTGCGAAGTGACCATGCAGTAGTGTGGTACTGCTGTTTTGATTAGCAGCATGATCAATAGCCTGGCAACGAATTGTCGGACAGCCCAAATTAGAGGAAATATTGAAAGTTTAGTTCATATTTGTTGTCTTTGTCATCACTTGCACTTTCAGAGGTCTGACATTTCACATTTGTGTGCAATGCAGCCTGGTTGTGATACATATTTGCAATCTCTTTGGACCACCTGCTGCTTCGAGGCCTCAGCTGGAGCTAACTCAACGCGAGGTTCCCATGTGGTCCATGTGATTGATTTTCTTTATGTTTCCATGTACTACGCGTCACACTTTCATTTTCCACACATGCTTGAGATGCCATCCGAAGGAAAAAAAAAACAAACAAAACAAACTCCACCCATCTCCCTGCCGGCCACCCCTCCATCACCCAGCCATCATTTCTTAGTGGCTCATTGCCCTTATGGTCTTTTTATGGTCCGTGGCAAGTCATCTGCGCATGTCTGTTCAAGAGAGAATAAGTCGATGTCTTTGTGGTGTGTGGAGAGGGAGGGGGCAGTTAAGGACTGCAATAAGTCCCCCCCCCCCCTCCCCCCAAAAAACATCATGTCAAACTGCTGCTTGATGACCTCGGCCGCTGAAGCTTGCAGGAGTCTGACTGGGCATCCCCATCTACTGAATGCTGATCTATATGAAAACGTGATAGCCGATTATATATGACACCCCCCCCCCCCCCCCCCCGGTCACCTCCCCTCAAAAGGCTTATTGAAGAAACTTTGAGAAGCAATTTTGGCAAACATCTGACGGACAGCTGGTTAAAAAAAAAAAATGACCACAAAGACCAACAGCCTATTCAAATATTTGGAATCCCATTGCCTGTTCTTTGGACGCTGTAAACAAACCGTTTGGCAGTCTCTTATTCAAAGTGTGCCTGCTAACGAACGAAGAGTTTTCCAGCAATAAAAATAGAAACAAACAGCTCACTGACACATCATCTCCAATGTAGACACCGCGCGTACTCTATTTGTCAGCAACTTCAGCACTAATAAGAATCCCTTCAACTCCCTAACAGCCTTTTGGATGGCTCCGATCACGGGATCTTACTCCGAAACCCCCTTCTTCGTCTCCGAGGACGTGCGCTGGCGCAAAGCGAGCAAAACATCCGACGGCATCCGGGTTGCTCTTGTTTTATAGAGGGTGATGGCTTGGCTGCTGAGATGCAGGACCCAATTGGGACCGGGCCAGTCAGATCTGGTCAGACACGGTACGACCAGATGAAACGGCGCGTCCGAGGTCTGACGGCGCAGGTTCGCCTTGAAAAAGACAACATGGCGTGAGGCCTGCCAAGACGCAACTACCCCTGGGTGCATTTAAACGAGCGTGAAAATTATTTATTCAGCATGTTTATGGTTTATATTTGACTTATTTTACCACCATTTTACAAAAATCAGATTGTAATCCCAAAGGTGGGAGCTTCATATCGCTGTGAAATTTCATGTCAGCGCCGATCACCTGTTAGAATGCTGAAAGTCTTGATTCAAGTTCTATTTCCCAAGCTTTTTGGATTCAGCAAATGTTTTTGGCATCACCAAAGTAAAAAGTTGGGGCTTGAACGGCTGCTATGAGAGTTGAGAAAACACAGCAGATTTCTTTAACGGATGCAGCTAGTTCAGGGCCAATTTTGCAGGGCCAGCGTCCCAGGGCCAATAAGGCACCGCGTTGGGTGACAACATCACTGAAAGACACCGGCCCAAGATGGCCAGTACAAATTTGTAGGGATGCACTAAAAAATTCAGTCGATTCGTCAAGTCCACACAACACCATCAATCAATGTATTAAAGTTCACCAAATGAATTATCATCAAACTAGAAGGTATGTTCTGTAAAGTACTACATCGTGATACTGTACTGAATTTTTAGACACAGTCTCAAAGCAAACCTAAGTGTCCACTATTAAGGGAGTAAATAACATATACAGAAATAGAACATATGCAAATAAGGGTGACTACAAGGCGACTTGGCGATGCAGCAGCGATTCATCACGGCGGGCTGAGGTTTGCTCTCCTTGCCGTCCTTAGATTCATCTAATGAAGCCCTCCGTATGCAAATGACATGCCCTTTTGCTTGATTTCTCCTCATCCGTGCACCGTTAAAGCGCGCGGTGGAAATATTGCAGCACGGCTGGGATAATGTATGTATGCAGGTCACAATGTATATTAAGTGTAACACCGGCTATTGCTGCTGGCTCCTGATTACTCGTACACGACTCTGTCGCATGCGGTGAGATGTTTGCATCTGTATTGTATGTATTTGTCTCAGAACTCGAAAACAGTTTGAAAACAGCCGTTGACCTTCTAAAGGGACACTTGAAAGGGGATTCGGGACACCATCAATCGGTGATTGGTCCGTAGCTGGTTTTGAACCTGCCTTTATAAAAATAAAACAAATATTACCCACACCACAGCTAAATTCCCAAATAGTTCAAAGTAGCCTCATTGGGAATGTGAAATTTGAGTATAAAATTCAAGCTTTGATTCAGAAAAAGTAACTTGACTCAATAGAGACTGAAATTGACTAAACAGGCCATGCATTCCAACCCGCCGTGTAAATCACCTGCGGCGTAAAATCAAACCAAACGATTTAATTGATGACACCATTTCTTTGGGGTGTTGCTGTTGAACTTCAGTCCTGGACTGTTGCTAGTTCGTGTACGTTTCAAACTGTTGAAATGCACCAAAACAAGCCTGTTCAATAGGCTGCGGTTTGTCGCATCATAAAAGTGAAACGACTAAAGTTGCTGTCGGAAAAATAAAAACAAAAAAACAAAACAAAACATGAAAGCCAAAACCCGGGAAGAAGAACTTGGGGAGACGTAATTGGAATAATGTGCATACGTACAGCATTACATGACTGTAGCCCAAGCGTGTATAATGAAGACAGAGCTGAACAGTTGGACAACATATTGCCAGACAGCAGCCATTAGCCAGAAAGCGGCAAAAGCACATCAGGGGAAAACTCAAGGAGATGGAGAGGCAACGAGGAACGGCAGGAGGAAGAGGGGAGTGTCGGGCCGAGCCCGGCGTCACAATAAGCGGGGCCGACAAGCCGCGAGCGCGCCCCGTGCTCCGACACTAATTGCCCGTGAAAGGTGACCCGCGGTGAGGCGGAGGCGCTCAGCTCCGATCGGCCTCGCCGCGCGACGTGCACGCTGATCGCACGCGACACCAGACAGCCGAGCCGTCACACCGGCCACCAGCGCCACCCGCTCGACAGCCGGAACCCATCCGGGGAGCGGGGAGGCGGGCCCACGCCGGGCAAGGAGAACGACCGACAGATGGAAAGTCAAAATGATTTTGCTTTGACTCTCTTACCTGACTTAAGTTTGGACTTGGAATGACGCGATGCCGCACTGCTTGGCCAGGACTATATTATGGAAGAGGTTTGGCTAGGAACAACAAAAGATGTCAACCGTCCTTGACCTCCCGAAATGGCACAACTCCCGACGATGCGGACGTCTAATAGATTTTTCTCGCTGTGACTTTCAACATCTTCCACAAAAACAAGCGGTGAGCTTTTGGTGTGGACAGTGACACAGACATGATAGATTTTGCTGTGAAAATAAACGGACAACAATGTGAAATTATATCCTGAAAATGCCCTAAAAATGCTACAATTGACCAAAGAAATGCTAGACTCCCCATAAAAATGAAACATTTTGCCATGACCTTGCGGTACTGCCACAACAATGCTTACATTTGCTATAAAAAGTTTGTCACAACAATTCCATGTTCTCCCAATGCAAAGTTTTGCCAATATTTTTTTTCATATTTTGCCAAGCAATACAATTTGCTCAAATAGTAATTTTGTCACGGCAATGACAATTTCCCTTGAAAATTACATTTTTACACAAATGTTATATTAAAAAAAGCAAATCAATCTGCAAATAGGTTATATTTTACATAAACCTCAACTAAATTCCCCAAAAACAAGTTCAACTCAACTCAACTGTATTTATAAAGCACTTTCAAACAGCCACTGCTGCATACAAAGTGCTGTACATGGAACAACTAACATATACAACAGTAAAGCAACAAATCGGTAACAACAACAAAGTTCAGACAATAACAACTTAAGTAGTCATTCAACTAGGAATTATTGTGGAACATGATCATTTGTTTTCTTTTCCATATTCACTCATTGCCTTCCATATATTAGTTATATTGCACCCAGAGTGAATTTAAAAAAAAAGATGGTATTTTCTTTCAAAGTTGGCACAATGGCAAGATGTTAAAAAAGCAAGAAAAATGCGCAATGACGGCGGGAATTGGGGGTTAAATATATTCAACAAAGAAGCAGGCGATAGCAAATGTGTCGAGGAATATCAAGCACCTGACATATCATTAAGTCATAATTTTAAAAAAAAGTAAAAAAATATGGAAATTATTTCAGCCATTGATGGACTATAAAGACAATCTTTGACACGCCTGAGACTTTTGCAGAAATACAAACGCGTTGTATGGTGAAAGCTACCTCACACACATACATCAACTTGTTGGCTGCCTTTTTATTGATTTTTTTGGGGGGGTCGGCGGGGGTCTTCTTTTAAGAGGTTGTGAACGTTGAAGGGGTGCAATGAGGCCTGGATCTTTTTACATGCTGGAGCCAGACAGCTGGAGCCCTGTGACAGACTCCCGGTGGGATGGTGGGGGTGGGTGGGGGGGAGGGAATCGAGTGGGATGCCGACGTACCCTCTTCCCAGAACATATTACAACGCGGTGGACATTAATAACCGCTACACTGTCATTGAAATCCGCCCCCCCCCACACACACACACACAAACACACACGCAGACACACGCTTCTTGAACACTGTGAGTGTGTGTATGCGTGTGTGTGTGTGTGTGTATATGGGTGGGTTGTTATTTAAAATCCGGTGCTGACAAAGTAAAATATGTATTACGCTAATGTATAAACAGTAAGTCTCAGGTGCCTGTGTGCATACTCTAACGACTAGAAAAGTGATTTTAGTTTGTGCTTAGCGCCACCCTTCGGCAATGAACGGTGTTGCACTTGACGACATAATTAACCGCCATTCATGTTGAGCTCCATGGGGATTGAGAACAATTTTTGTTGAGTGATTGAGGGATACAAACAGGCTAAAATATACATTTACATTTCAAAATAATGCGATAGTTAGAAAAATAGTAATGACTCAAAAAGACCTCTCCCTAGTAAAGTAAGAAAAAAAAAATGGACGACAGATATGAGAATTTACTCAGAGGAGAATTTGAAAGTAGCAAATACGTGCATTAAAAAAAATCTGGAAATTACTTTTTTTTTTAACCACATGCACAATTTCCAGACTATTTCTGATTAATCTTCAATGGAAAGGTTTACTTTCAAAAATAAGGACATTCTAATCAAACTCCAAACTTTTCAACGGCAATACAGATGCTGTCCAAACCTCAAGCAGCATTTTTTGTGCTTGAAAACCATCGACGACGAACTAGAAAATGTGTTTACTTCCTTCTTGCTGCTAACAAGCTTTCTAAAAAATAAGTCCTTCATCTGGCTCAGAGTGATCATAGTGTTGCTCTGTCGGCCTCTCCAATTAAGAACTCGGATGGCAAATGCGCTGGCGGTGTTTTCGAAGTTGAAAAGTTCCTAGGCACCCCTTGCTCCCGGGCTCCCTGGAGACCAGCCGCCCACCCACTCCCCCCACCAAAAGACATCCCTTTGCGCATTTCAGTAAGACGACAAAAAAGTGGCAAGTGATAGTGCAGTTTATGACGCTAACACGGCGCAATTAGCATGTGGCCGGCGTTAGCGGCCTCTCATCGGCGCCCCGAGGGCTTCTTCCTCGCTCTTTTAGCGGGCGCCTGACAGGCAACTGCTTGGCTTTCTAGTTAATTAAAGGAAAAAACATGGCCTTTGCTAAGCGCGCTGTCGCGCCCGGCCTGCATAATGGAACGTAATTAACTTTGCCCCGCGTCGTTACTTCACTTCAAAGGGTGGCTTCTGAGGCAGCCAGCGCCACGGCTCGTGTTTATGTAGAAGACGCGGACGTTATCGCTTCTGGTGCGACAGAGAGACCGATCCGTCGTGGATGCATCTGACGGTCGTCCCGAACTCGGACCTAAATACATTCAAGTTGGATGTCGACTGTGTACGAACATAGTAAATGCAAATTTGGGTTCACAGGCTGAAGTCTTGACTCGCGATTTGTTCGAAAACTGGCCGAGGCTTGCGGTACTTGTTTTAAACGTCCATGTTAAAGGATACCATCAATTTGTTCAGGGACTTTGGCTATTCAGGATTGATTATTATGATCATACTTGCAATCTTTTAGCAGTATGTCAAATGGTTGTCTATGGAAATCATAGAACATCCCTGTACGATCCAACCCCAACGGCTTACGGATCCAAACACGAGCCGAATGGCGGCCATCTGCAGTGGTGGCGGCGGGCACCTCAGGTCACACTTGAGTGCACGTGGAGCTAACTCGGCCAGGCGAATGCACACATTGGCCTTGTCGCGGTAGCTCCCTCCAAGATGAATTTCCATGGGTGCCAATTAGGCCGGAAGAAATGAGTGGCTGTTTGCGACATCGTGGTAAAGAGCTTCCCACATATCCCAATTCGAGAAGCTACCCTCAGTTTGGGTGTCCACGAGCCCTGGTGGACGGTAATGTGGCGGGGCGTGCCACATCGCAGCGTGTCAAGAGATGCACCTCCGCTGTGTCGCATGTGATTTACTGCAGGTCGGACCACCTCGCACCCCCCCCACCCCCCCGCCTCAAGCTGTGAGTGGATGCTTAGGTGAGAGGGTGGGGGTGCATATGCTCCGAGTTGAGATCCGCGTATAAACACTGTGTTTTCGATGTCTGTTTTTGCACACGGAGTTTCTGCCTAATAGCGCTTGTAAAAATAACAGCTCGGCCCCTTGTTATTGCTGCTGAGATGCGGCGCTGCCAAGAAAGCCGAGTTTGATGTCTGAGGCTGGCAGGCCACACTGTGGGCTCCGACGACACCCACCTACCCAATACAAGCCTACAGGGTGGAGGGTGGGACAAGTGAGCCCTAGCATATGGACCCTACATAAACACACTCACTATTAAATCCATGAAGCCCGTTTCTTTAAAGTTGCTACGGATGCACAGCTCCAGAGGCAATTCTGTAAGCGCCCTCGGTTGCGTTTGTCACAGCCGATCGAAATGACGTTGGCCCGGCACAATTTTTTCAGCTGGCGAGCATAAAAGTGGGTCATGAGATCTCGCGAAATAAAAGGAAAATGTTGATTCAACCAGGACGTCAACTCGCAGACAAGGTCGCGCTGGATTACGTGGTTTGCAACCTTTTGGCGACGCCGGTCGCTGACTGAAATCGTACACATTTATGCTAACATTAGGAAATACACCCATTTAGGTTTAGGTTAGAGAGGAGAGCACAATTGAGCAAGGACAGAGAGTAAGTGCATAAATGTTCTATTTGTATTTATTTATTTTTTGTTCAAGGGATAATTTTATAATAATAATAATAATGCATTTTATTTAAAAGCGCCTTTCATGCCACCCAAGGACACTGTACAGACAATAAGAAAATACAATGTAAAAATTAGTAAACGAGATATTATATAAAAACAGGACATAAAATCATAAAATCATAAAAACATAGGAAATGGAAGAGCTATGTGTTGTAGGCAATCCTGAACAGGTGTGTTTTTAGACGGGACTTGAAAGTGGAAAGAGGTGTGCAGTTTTGGAGGTCCGGAGGTAGGTTGTTCCAGAGCTTTGGAGCAGCGTGACTGAAGGCTCTGGCTCCCATGGTTGTTGAAGGTTGTCCACAAATTTAGTCACATTATAACATAGCAACATGTTTGGGGCACATTTTGAATCTCCCCCCCCCCCCCCCCCCCAACAGTTAAAATCCACAAATAAGTGGAGTACCCCAAAAAGGATTTGTGATTTCCTATGGATGCCACAAAAATATCAGCAAAGGAACATTTGCGTCTAAACAAAGTTCCTTACCTCACTTCAAATTGTTTTCTTGGCACCAAGATGCCACCTATTGGCGCACAAAAACAGTGCATGTGGCAATGCCAAAGAAATCATGTCTTCATGTAAATTTTGTCGGAAATCGAAAGAAAAATGTGTCATGACTACAATGGGCAGCGGAGGCGCCGTTGATTCTGCCTAGACTGTTTTGTAGTCGAAAGAAGGACAAAATGACATCAACTATGCGTCTGATTTTGTACTAATTATCGTGCTTTCAATAAAATATTAAACACGTCCAGTCAATTATAAAGAAAAAGGCCACTCCATTGTTTTATGCGACGGTGTGAGATGTCATCAAATGGCAGCCTGTTGGAAAGGTAACAAGACAAACGAAACAACCTCTGTTTTCAATTTTCTTTCGAAAACTTCTGAGGTATCTGACATCGTTTGAAAAGAAGAAGGGAGGAAAAAAAGGAAATCATCCAATTTGCAAAAAAGAAAGTGAGAAAAAAATTGAAGCCCCTCCCCACCCACAATTATGAGTAATTACTACTTTGGCTCTCAACATGGTGGAATGATTTGGTGCCTTTCACGGGGTCGTCTGGTTTAGCTCAACACAGACGTGAGAGTCTGCCTCGTGTTAGACTGCGGTGACGGCGGCGAAAGCCATCGTTTTGCGGAGATAAAAGCACCCCCCCCCCCAAAAAAAAGACGTGGTGGTTGAGCGGGATGTGCGGGCGAGAAATCACAGATGCCGGTTTGGAGATGAAGAGCAGGTATTCGCTCACAGGAATGAAATGAATAGAATGGAGGGTGGCAGACTTTTCACATTTTTTTTTTTTTAATTAATGAAGCCCACCGACAGACGTCTCGTGTGCAGAGTGGAAACAAGTGCTTTTACTAAAGTCTGCAATTATTCAGTCGAGTGTTACACACACTAAAAACATGCAGCCTTGTCTGGATCGAACATGTCTACAAGCTCCAGACAAGTTAGCGTGTGACTCGCTCGTTAGCAGCCGAGTGAAACTTTTCAATCCAAATGTCCCGGAATAATTGGAAATTTGAGCAAACATTTTTAAAAACGACTTAACTGTGATTTTAGACCGCAAACCCTTTTCTAGCTAGCTAGATAGTTTAGCGAGCTAGCTAGCTACTATACCGGATGTAGAGACATTTTGGAGTGTCACGGCCAACTGTACCAGAACTATCACAGAGAAACACACGCGGACACGCACACAAATATTCCATCTAACTTGCGCTGCCGCTTGTTTGATGGATCCCACTCACACATGACAACGCATTGATTTTGCCGTCTGTCTCTGAACTCCGGCATGGAGAAATCCATTAAGGCTTTCCAGCGAGTGACTGACAGGCCTTGACGGGCCGGCGCTCTCGGGCCCGCCCGCCTCACTGATTGGCAGCTCGACACTTAAACAAGCCCCTGTGCCCGCCGTAATAGTTTAAAACACTTTCAATTACCCGAGTCAAACAAATCCCAGGACGCGAGCGATACGACACCGCCCGCCGATGGTTTGCAACGTCTCGCTCTCGACATCCAAACAGGGTGGCGTAGGATGGAGCAAAAGACGATGATAGCTGCTCACGTCTCGAAACAATGACGCGGCGGGGGGTGAGTTGGCTGGGGGAAGAAGTGCATTTTGTGTTCACAAATAATGTCGTGTGTACAATTAGGGCAGTTATTTTATCCATCCATCCATTTTCCGAACCGCTTGATCCTCACTAGGGTCGCGGGGGGTGCTGGAGCCTATCCCAGCCGTCTTCGGGCAGTAGGCGGGGGACACCCTGAATCAGTTGCCAGCCAATCGCAGGGCACACAGAGACGAACAACCATCCAAGCCCACACTCACACCTAGGGACAATTTAGAGCGTCCAATCAACCTGCTATGCATGTTTTTGGAATGTGGGAGGAAACCGGAGCACCCGGAGAAAACCCACGCAGGCCCGGGGAGAACATGCAAACTCCACACAGGGAGGCCGGAGCTGGAATCGAACCCGGTACCTCTGCACTGTGAAGCCATGAAGACTTAGACTGACTACGCAGCTGTATTTTAATGGTGGTCATTTTTATATATATTTTTTGTTTGTTTTAATTTTTTTTTAGGTGGTACTTTGTGTAAAAGGTTTGAGAACGACTGATTTAAAATATCAGAGAGGATATCTTGTAAAAATGAAGTATGGCATTCTTCTTATTGCTTATGCGGGTCAATACGAGCAGGCGCCACATTGGGCCGCGTCATGTAAAGTGACCCCCCACGCCCACTCCCGCTCCTGCAAAGCCATTGATTTGTGTCCCGGTGAGGACGCGACGGCCATTTAATCAAACATGGTTGCCGCGTCATGTCGGACACGGATGAGCTTCTCTCGCACATCGATTGGTCACGCCGACCGGCTACAAGGCCGAAGGGGCACTGCGTGCACACATGCGGACAAGTAGCATGAGCCCAATAGTGCAATTTGCTCAATAGCCTTCATTTTGCTCATTAGTATTAGAAAAATAAACATGGTCGGTCGGATCACCACTCGAGCTATCAGGAAACTGTCCAAGACAGGCCACAGAGACACAGAATTCATACAGATTTAAGCGCCCTCTTTAGGCCGTACTTAGAATTGCATATTCAGTCCAGCACTGTACTGCAGTACAGTCAGATTTCTGTTCATACTTGCACACTGCAAAGTTTAAACTGTTGCTCCTTGACGGCAATGTGTGCCTTCGTCAAAAATGCCAACACCACAAAGGAGCATTAGGGCCACAGTAAAAAGACAATTCTACAGTAAGAAGAAGAGTAGAATTATGACAAATGAAGAGAGTCATTTTGATGAGTACTTTTCCATTTAAAAGGCTTGAGTTACAAAGAAATATTGGTGATTTTGTTGAAAAACAAAGGTTAAAATCACAAGAGTGCATTTCGATTTACGAAGGACAAGCTCCAAACGTTGAGAGAACAAATAAGTGACAGGGTGAGGGAAATTATTATTGAAAATATTTTCTTGAGATTAAAGTCACAATGAGTAACTACAGTATGCAGTATATATTCACATATTTTTCGATTTTATGAAAAAAAAATCTGATTATTTGGAGGTGAAGTCAAATTTAAGATGAAACTAAAAGGGTCAGGTGACAACACAGAATTTGAATCACAGCATGACAAAATTGCCACACAAATATAAAAACTCATTTTAACTTTATTTTAGAGAGTTAATATTGTTTTTCTTGAACTATTTCTTGTAAAATTATTACCCCCTCACACACAGACTTCATTTTGGTTAAATATTTTCTTTTAAATATGCCTGGGGGTCACCACAGACTGCATTAAATAAATATGAATCATAGAACACGTAGAAGCATCAAACACACGCAAGTTATGATGTGACAAAACAAATTCATAAAATTAAGTACACTTTTATAAACTATTGAACTGATTTATTATGGGGGGGCTAGCTTCAAAAAAGGTTTTCCTCTGGTTAAATATTTAAAGTTTATTCTTTGTCATTTTCCTTTATTTGTTTAATAAATTGTGTATTAATTATTTTATGTTGAGAGGGAAGAAATGTCATCTGCGCTGTATGTTACACATACGTACAGCACATTTGACAATAAAGTTGTATTCAATTCAAAGTACACACCCGAGCCATGCTGTTTCTAAATCCTATTTCCAGATCTCACGCTTTAAGAATGAAACATTTCTACATGATATTCCCTTGAATAAAAAAAGAAAAATTATTCTTACCTAGTCCTGTTGCACTTTGCGGCGTGGAGAGTCAACCACGGGAACCGGAGTTCTCCATTTGGATCTGTCAATTTAAAAATTTTAAACAGAATTATTAAGTAAAAATATGTACATGTAAAAACAACTTTAAAAATGCTTTTATTCATTGGAATAGACTTCATGTTTTTGTCATGTAACCGCCCCCCCCACTCCTCCCACACACACACACTGTGTTTTACTGCTTCACTGTCAGAGAATGACGTACCGTCTTGTATTGTTCTTTAGAGGTGTGCTGGCCCCATCTAGCGGCGTACTGCTACATTACACTCTGCACCGTTGAGAAACGGTTTTGTCCTGCAAGCACCAAGTCGAAAAAGACGTTATTTCGTGTATATATAATTTGCCGGTCGTAGTTTTGTGTTTTGTTGTGTGCACTGATTTTATGTTGTTACTTTAAATTGTATTTATCTTTTTTATTGTATGTCTGATGTGTACTTGTTTACTCTGTGTACGCTGTGTTTTCAGTTCAATTTTTGTTTAATACGGTGGGAAAACAAGAAAGTAATGCAAAAAAACATGTTTGATTGTAATTTTCTTTGACAAGTTTGGCAAGAACGGCGTCAAAAAACGAGAAACTACCTGTCCTACACAAGTACTGCAGCGACAAGAAACAAAAAAGCACTGCAACAGTTCAAAGTTTCTGGATTTCAATATGGGAATTAGAAATATCAACACACATTATACTGTATGAAATGCAATGAATGTGCAATTTTAAATAATGTATACAACTATTAATTAAAAAAATATATAGATATACAATTATTAATATTACCTGCTCATCCATGTACATTTGGCCCACAATTCCTAATATTCGGATGCATCAGCTTTCCTGTTAAAAAGTGGCATTTTAACTAAAATGAGCCGCAAGAATTCGTTCTACAACACAAAACAGTATCGGGGCATAACATTCAACAACGCCGTTCTTAGTTGAAACACAATGTTGGTTACGTTTGCAGCCTCGAACACAGAACAAGATACCCGTCGCACATAAAATTAGCAGAATTTAGCAACACTTTGGAACACGACGAACAAGTTTCACTTCACCTTTGACCGACACAAAACCCGGGGCCTCTTAAAAAAGAGAAAATGAAATCTTCTCACCTTTCTTTAAACTTTGTTGGGAGACGTCGTCGACAAGAAAAGTTGGTCCCTTTCAAACACAGGAAGAGACATCTTCAACCAGCGTCGAGGATTGCTGGGATACCTTGTCGTCACGTCAAAATGACGACAGCAAATCCTGAATAACGTCGCTCTATTTTGGATATTCACAAATTCATGACTCTTTGTCATTGTCATAATCAAAGAAATGGATTGAGATTACTGTAATAATTTAAATGGAAGAAAAATGAAATAATGTCACAGCAATTAGACGAATGTTAAATTCGTCGATGCTTTTCACCGCGACATCAGTGTCACTCTCCTGCATGGGAAAAAGAAAACTTGTATTTTCGCTATGAAACTTTTTCCAACTAAACGTTTTAGGATTTAGGTTAAAAAGTCGAAAATCTGAAAAGTCACCGAAAGAAAAAACAAATACAAACAAACGATAAATAAATAAAATGTTGCATTTTAGGTGATAACATATCCATAAATAAACAGAACAGTCCAAAGTTTGAACTCAAGAGCAACTTTTTAAAGCAAGAACCAACCGTCCCAGAACACAATGAAAAAGACATGTTAATTACCAAAGCGCAGTAGTCTTTTTTTTTAATATTACATTGCATTGAAAATTTACATAATAGATTCAATACATTTTACAAATAATCTCATCATAAAAATAGATTTCTGTACAAAACATTTTGTTTAGTTAGGTATATATATATTTTTTTAAACCATAATTTCTTGTTTTTTTAATTCTCAAACAGGGATTACTTCCAGTGTCCGTCGAGGGGGGCGAAGAAGGTCTTTAGTCTTCCAATCAATCTTATTGCAGTCACCGGCAAAAGCTTGTGGCAGGGGTTGAAAATGCCTTTGAAAGTGGAATAAGGATGTGTAGAAGGCAGAGTCCCCAAAAATGTTTGATTTTTGGTAGGCACTGTGTCAGACTCGGTGTGAAAACTAAACGACTAAAACCACCACAACACAACAACAACGTACATACGACGACAATCACTCCAAACTGTCCAATTGAGCAGGGAAAAACTGAAACGCCAACAAAACTTCATTTGGGCAACATCCCCGCAAAAAAAAAGAAATAAAAATGGACGTGTGGATCACTTTAAAGTCGACAACTAAGAGGAACTGCAACACAGGGTAAAAAAAAATCTGACAGAAAAAATAAGGCTTGTGTTTCTTGAAATGCGCGGTTGGGGGGGGGGGGGGGGACAACAACAGAAACACAACAATGTATTCCAATGTATTAGAGGTCGTTAACAAAAGATCTGATAGTGAGGAAAAAAATAAAATAATCTCAAGTGAAACTCGACTCCTGGCCCAAGTTAAGTTCTCAAATTTGAACTCAATTTAAACAAACAGACCTGCACAAGAAGAAATGTTGGACTGACTGAGCTCGGAACTGAAATATCTCACGGGGAATTTTAACTTTTGCCCCCCCACCCTAAATTCTCCAGGGACTATTCATTGGATTGTATCAATAGTGCCTTTCACACAAATTTCCCAGCAGAGAAGAATATGGCGGTTGAGCCGTCATTTATCCACCAAAACACGGCCTAGCCATTTCCGAAATGCGTGCTCATTCAGCCAGTGCGGCTTTTTTTTTTTTTTTTTTAAGATAATTACAGTAGATGCGTGCTGATATCTGGGCCACAGTGAAAAGGAGAGCAACAAGCTATCTTTTTGGCCATTGTGAAAGGGGCTCATATAACCTGAATCCTCCGCACATGTCATGCTTTTTGCAGCAAATTCCAGCAAGTACCTCGCATCCTGAACGCTACAGGAGTCAGACCACAAAGAGGCGTAACACAAAAAAAGTGGTCTGTCGGATCATCCGCCCCCCCCCCCCACCCCAAATCCAATGCTATAATCTGCTGCTAGAATTTACCTTTGCCCTTGCCCAATGGCAAATATATACTGAAGCACAAAAACAGTGTTCACGCAGACGCTGCGCCTTTTTTCATTGAGATAATTAGATACAGGGTGACGTCTGTGCGACAGTGACAAATGTTTTTAATGCAAAAGAGCATGGGCAGTGAGTCTGGGTGGTAAAAAGCCATCTTTGAAGGCCAGTGTGAAAATGGTAAACAAAAACCGTCGCACCTCACCACAAGCAGACCACAAAAAGCGATGAAAGTGTACGACTTCACATTCTACGAAGGAAGAAAAAATTAAAAAGAAATAAATGAGAAAGGGACAAATATGTGGTCAACCGCATATCGCCCCCCCAACAACGAAAAACAACAAAAAACACGTGATGATCTGCTGCTATGGTCCGTCCTGGCCTCGCGCCCGTGGCAAATACGAGCACAAAAATATAGGTGGTAACCACTCCCGAATATATATATTTCTATATATTCGCAATAGAATCACAGATCAGAAGATTCTGCAGTAATAACAAATAAAGGAGGAAACACTCGCAGAGTGCAGGATCTCAGTGGAACCACGGTGGCGGCCCACGTTGGCAGGGCAGCAAACCCCGCTTCTGGTTCAGTACCGACGGGGGGCAGTGGTCCGTCCTAACCCGTCCCGTCAAAGTTCCCCGTTCTCCAGGGCAGACAGGAAGCATTTCCTGTCCGTTGTGCTTTAGTGCCAGAGCCGGAATAGCTTGTCTCTCGGTCTTAGTCCGCCTCGCATCGGAGTCCGTTTGGAATTCACTGAATCGGGGAACAGCTCCCCATTGTGAAAACAGCTCCACATTTCAGGTTTGCTCTGATTAGCTACAAGGGGATTTGAAGATACTAACCCCCCCCCCCCACCCCTCCTCCCCCGCCGCTTCTCTCGAGACGATTCGCTTAATCGACTTCCAGTTCAGTTCGGGGTTGTCTGCGTCTCTTCAGCCTTCCCGTCCACCGGAATGGGAACTGAGCGGTTTAAGCATTCCGTGTGTCAGCCTTCCTCCTCCTCTCATCTGGCTCAACTGGGGCCCGGGCTCCCTTTTGACTTTAATCCGCCGTTCACTCAGGATTAAGGACGCAGTCTCCAGGGCTGCCCTCACCCCTTCTTTTCCTTATGATCCCCCCCCCCCCCCCCCCCTTGTGTTACAAAAAGTTTTGCTACTCTCCGCCAAGTGAGATTTCAGAACGGGCGGCCGAGACCAAAATGAATGCCGGGAACTGTTTTCCCTTCCGGGTTCCTGTCCGTCATTGATCCTCAGACCATGGTGCAGACAGTGTTAAGATTGGGGTCGAAGCGGACTGCCTTCCCCTCCACCGCCTTGGCGTTGGTGTTATACATGGGGTTTTCAAAGGCGGCCTGCCCGTTGTTGTTCTCGTGGACCGAACAGCCCGTGTATTGGGTTTTCGGTGTGGTCCTGTGTGACAAAAAAGAAAAAGAAAATAATACAACAGAGCGGTAAGACCATGCGTCAATGGTTAACCATGTTTAACCCCCCGATCCATACCAGTACTAGTATTCACTCCAAGTACTCACCGACTGATACTGACACTGATACCTGTCATACTTTTGATAGATCATATTTCAAAGACCTTTGTTTGTAGAGATAGAAGCCAAAGCCGGTGAAGATGAGCGCGAAGAAAGGCACCAGGATCGCGATGGCCACCGAGCTGCTGTTGGTGCCCAACTGAGGCGGATGTGAATTCTGACTCTCCGACATGTTCAGACCTGCAATGCAACCAGGAAGTTAGCCTCGGCCATCATCATCATCATCATCAAATCATTCGGCGAGAACAACTACCGAGTCGCTGCAGTCCAAACTGTCCGTAGTCTTTTCCCTGAATGAATCCCTGGAACACGTAACTGGAACCGTCGGGTTCAGCCGACACCTGCACAGGTGATTAACCAAATTCAAGATACAGTCACAGATTTGCATGGTATGCACACAAGCATGAAAGGGAATGTGAAGATGATGATGAGTTCGAAAATATTTTTCAATTGTATTGGGATCACAGTTTGTGGTATATTGACAGTTGAAACTATTGTCTATCAACAGCGAAGGGTTGCCGTGGATTTTATGTGATCACGCTGACGCTTACAAATCCATCCATGGTCCACGAGTCTTCTATGATCTTGGCCGGAGAAATGGTGGAATCTTTGAGATGATTCCCCTGCTGCACGTAGTTGACGTGGTACATCAGCAGCAGCAGACGCGCTTCGGATGTCTTGTAAAGGCCTGGAAGAGGAGACAGACGTGTCACAGAAGAAGAAGAACAGATGCGGTCGCTCTTTGTTTTACAATTATTACTTGGGGTATTTGGTTTTTTTTAAGTTAATATGTTGAACAAGTACCCCAAACATTTTAACAAATTAAATGTAATTGTAATGAATCACTGCTGTCTTTTAAAATGTATTTTATTTGATTGCCTGAAAGCAGCAGCTCCATGTTGCCGTTGCTCAGGGTGACGTTGACTCTGCCCGTGCTGGCGTTGAAGCTGGTGATGCTCAGCATCATGGGCTGCTTCCTGCCTCTGTAATTGTACGAGCCCTTCCAAATGTAGTTGGGGGCAAACACGTCATCTGGGACTGTGGGACAGAGAAGAAAAAACAAAACAAAAAACTCCGGTTTCCTCCCACATTCCACAAACATGCACGGCAGGCTGATTGAACACTCTAAAATTGTCCCTAGGTGTGAGTGTGGATGGTTGTTTGTATTTGTGTGCCCTGTGATTGGCTTGGCAACCGGTTCAGGGTGTCCCCCGCCTACTGCCCGAAGACGGCTGGGATCGGCTCAGGCACCCCCCGTGACCCTTGTGAGGATAAGCGGATCGGAAAATGGATGGATGGATGGATATCGGGCCGAATCTGCAGCTGCAAGCTCGCAAAAAGTAGCCCCGCGTGAACTCCAATAAATGCAGTTTGATGTGATGTAGATGTAAATAGCTGGTCATTATGCGACAGACGTCGCTGGCTGTTGGTGCTAAACGGAAAACATTTGTTACAGCTGCGACTTCACATTTAAAAGTGTTTATCTCCTCGCCAAAACAGTGACCTTTTGAGAAATTAATCCAACAAACATGGCGCGGTCACACTCCGTTGCAGGCTGTGCACAACCGCCGCTCTGCTGTCTTTTGGACTGCACCGACCAACAGGGAACCAGCACTAACCGTTCAGTTTGGGGCTTGGAGTTCCCGTTGCTGGCTTCACAGCTTTCTTCTTCTCACCAGCTGCAAGAATACAAAGTATGTAAATCCACATTTGGCTCCATTACAGGTGTGGTGGTGCCTGCCGACGACATAGAAATTGGTACCCAAAAAATGGTAGTGTACCAGATGTAGGCTTAATGTCCTCTCCGTGCAGGCAGCAGAAAATTTGAGCTCAGTGCTGGTCACGTGATTAGCACTAATTGCTAACCGAGTCTTTTGGGGAAGGGTGAGTTGGAGGGGGTGTTGCGGGGGCTGAGGGAATGGGTTATTTCAGGCCACGCAATACAAACTGAATTCACGTCCGCACTAATTTCATCAATTTCAGGCCAACCACAGTTGAAATGAAAGTGATGACCACCAAGGTGAGGGCCAATTTCAAAATAAAAGCTTAACAAGGCATTGATGTACATGTACATTACTCAGAATGCTTTTATTCTTTTACTTTGATTTAAATGCGCATTTCATCCCATGCTCTCCTAAATTATTCAAATACATCATCATACAGTCCGTTTTTTCCTGTTCTAATTTCGATGTATTCATTTATTTTACCTCGACATATCGGCATCTTTCCGGTCCAGGTGCCGTCACTCTTGCAAACCCTGTGTTCGGAACCCCCGGCAAGGAAGTAGCCGGGCTGGCAGCTGTACACCAGCGTGTAGCCAAAGCCCGCCAGGTCCATGCCCACCACGTCCACGTGGAGTGCGCTCTCGGGCTGCTTGCATGCGTGGGCTGTGGAAGGATGACAAAACCAAAAGGAAGTATGAGACAAAAAAAAAAAAGAAATAATAATAACTAAGAATAATAATAATACTGGGTTCCTGAACATGCAGAGAGGATGGGACGGCATTGAATGGGACTCTTACGTATACACTCGGGTTGCGTCCCGCTCCATCTCAGGTCCGGCTGGCAAGTTCTGGAGGAGGAGCCCTGGATAAGGTGACCCGGCTGGCACTGGAAGGACACCACGCTGCCCACCTGAGACACGACAAGACACCAGACCATTTTACACAAGGAAATTGCCGCATCAGAGCCATAACATGATGTTCTACAGGGCAGAAAGTCACCCCCCCCCAAAACAAAACAAAACCTCCCATTCTTTCAAAAAGACAGTACAAGACAACAACAAACCTGCACTCTTTTGTATGTGTGGCTCCCTTGTTTGTGTTAAGTAGCTGTTTGCAGGTTTAGAACTATTACCTATGCTAATTTCCGTTAGCCCACCTATGGCATTTAATATGATTATGTCGCATTAAACAGACTTTGATGAGAAAAAAAAAGAATGGATGTTTAAACATACACTGTTTGATGTTCTTTCGTTTTATGTATCAGTTTGACAGCATACCATAACTGGGAGTGAAGCAAGCATGCTGTGTTGGTTACAGAGTCTTCATGTTATGTACGCTCTGTAAATGGCGGTTGACTATATTACCTTGAATCCAAAAGTGCGGTTGAGGGATCCGTATCTGGGCGTTCCCGGGTTGTCACAGCTTGTCTTGGTCGGCTCTGCAAAGAAGGACCGCAAGCGTTACTCCCTCGCTCCTCTCCACTCGGTCCCCGTTGTCATGGCAACAGAGGCTGCGCTACGCGGGCACGACAGCAGAGGGCAGCAGAGTTTTGTCGCAAAGCCTCGCGGCAAAATGAAGCAAGGGAGGTGAGAGAGGGAGCTATGAGGTGCCGTACAAACCCAAAATAACATTTACCTCTCACGTTCATCAAAACCCTCTCACACAAAACACATTTTTAAAAATCATGTCCAGCGAAAAACACACTCACTAGAAAACAGACCACATTCAAAACGTCTCACAAACAAAATTCCTCCCTCTCACATTAAAATAACTTACAATCGCCATTAATTTCACCTCAACCCCCGACCCTCCAAAAAAATGTAATACAAACCAAAAACAATCACACTCACACCAAAAAACTCTCAAGAGCCAAAACCTCCACCACCACCTAAAAACTCTCGGGGAGAAAACGTCATTGACCATAAACCTCTCACATTCACCCAAAAAATCCTTTCATAACTCCCTTCATTTCTCTCGCCACCATTCTACTTAATATCTTCGACCCCATCATGCTGTTTTCTTCTTCCAAATCTCCGCCATTCGCCGAACCCCTTTTTTTCCACTCATTTCATTCTTCTCTCTTCCATTCTCCTCTTCCCTGTCATCCGCCCATTCTCGCTCCTCCTCCCTTCTATCTGTCAACCCCTCCTTTTCTTCATTCACACGTTTTCTTTCTTTTTCTCGTTTCCCATCTTCTCCTTTCCCTCTGGTCAAGTGCTCCTGCCTTACATCATCCCGGCACAAAGATTGAAATTGTGCAGCAGTCGGGGTATGTTGAAATGTCATCAAGTTATCCCAGCGTTCTACTTGGAGTCACCGATGAGAGTGCCGAAGAATGTGTGTTATTAAAGCAACACTCGGGCATAATGATGAGTCAGCACATACTTGACGCTGAAGCACCTACTTGCAAATCACCGTGGTGTCACAAGCATACTTCTGGGAAAAATGCATTACAAAAAACAACAAATGGGGATTCCTGTCCAAGTTTATGACCGTGGGCAGCTAAACCCAAGCTAAAAAAGCCTAGGGGGAGCCTCTTGCGATTCCGACTGCGTCAGAAACATGATTACTGCTCAGTGTGCAAAAAAGTCCCTCCTCATCAAAAACCAAAGCGGTGACTAGTCTTTTATCCCACCGCCATCATTTTCAACATGCTTGTCTAGTCCTCCGTTATTATTCCTGATACGCCTGTGCGACTTCTGCTTTGATGAGCGGTGGCCAACTTAACTGGGAGCGAAAGCCTGCAAAATGCCACATGTGGGTGGCCCCTTAACTGCCCTGCTCGTTAAGGCAGAGGGGATAAGAGACAGCAGCGATAGCTTGCACCTCCCCAAGGAGCAACAAACAAGTCAGAAAAAAGGATCTGCAGCCCAACATAAATAATGTCTCACAAACCCGCACAAGCATTTGGAAGTCACCTGAATACATTCGCAACAACAACGTGCGTCTTTGAATGTCACAATGATTTAAGTAAGACAAGAATGAAACGGCAGACTGCAAAGCAAACTCTGAGGAAAAAAAAGAAGACATGAATGAAAGCAGACCTTGTTTTCCTGTCTGATATTGTATTAGAACTTTGCTGTAAGATAAAGCAACATGTCTGTAATTAGGTGGGCGTCAGATGCATGAGGCAGATAATAACTGCTTGTTCATGGGTGCAAATATTACCTCGCCTATGGACAAATTGACACTTTTTTTAACCAGCCAACAGGTTGTATTTGTCACCTTGCATGCTATTTGTTGATTTAAAAAAGAAAAAAAATGAGAGAGAATATGTTTACCTATACAGCGGGGCTGTGTACCACTCCAGCTGCCGTCACTTTGGCAGAGCCTGGTTGCCGCGCCGACCAGAAGGAACGGCGGCGAGCAGGAGAAAGTCACTTCCGATTGGTAGATGAAACTCCGGCCCTCTCGGGAACCACCCGCTGGGGTACTGGGGTCGCCGCAAAACTTGGCTGTAAGAAAACAAACACAATTGGCGATGTTGACTCTGCATGGCGGGTGAAACGCATCGTGGGTTGCGAGCTTACGTAAGCACTGCGGCAGCATCCCGCTCCAGCTTCCGTTGGCCACGCATGTGAGAACAGCCGGGAAGGACAGCTCGTAGCCTGGTGAGCAACTGTAGCTCACGCTGCTGCCCCACTCAAAGTCGCTGCCCTGCAGGACCCCGTTACTGACGGCGGGGGGAGTCGCGCACGTGACCGCTAGTCGGGATGGGTTGGAGAGGAAGAAGTACCCTTATGCTTCTCGATGCCACAAATAGTATCGGTGAAATAATGTGCTCATATTGTTTTGTGAGTCTTTTTCAGTTCGGAATCTATGGTTTTCTTACAAAGCATTGATGATCAGGCAATTGCCATCCTGTGTTAGGTCTGACATCATCGAAACCATTTAGAGTATCCTGTTGGCAAAATATCATGATATCGCACTGGCCATTACCTGTGCATATGGGCATATTTCCGCTCCACGTCCCATTCTGAGTACACATCCTGGTGGGCGAGCCGTCCTCCTCCATCTTGTATCCGGGTTGACACTGGAAGGTCACGTTTTGGCCGATAGTGAAGTCTTCACCGTAGCGAAGGCCATTTGCCGGATGTCCGGGATCGCCGCAGTTGATCACTTGGAAATGGCAGAAAAGAAAAGATCAGGGCCACAGTTAGGTTTTGGAGTAAGGTTAGGGTTGGGGTCTGGTCCATTCACACCGCCTGCATTAGCATGGATCTCATTTCCTTTAGTGGCTTCAAGTCAAGTGATATCTGTGAGCGACCGAGGTCCTCTTGGGTCTCTCTTTGGAATCGCATTAACATTCTCTTGACTGTACCTGTAAAGTCCTGTCCTTCATAGCCTAATTGCTATTTGAAATTCCGCTAAAGCCGCCACCGGATGCGTACATGGCTATTATTAGATATCCTGTCATCTTCTGCCTGGAAGTCGGGTGTTGGGATCCTTTTGTCCTATCAGAGGCCGTTTGAGTCCGACTAAAATTTAGCCCCAAAAACAAAAAGCAAAATCAAAAGTGAGTACTATATTTTCCACACTAAAAGGCGCACTAGATTATGAGGCGCACCTTCAATGACTGGCCTATTTTGTAATTTTTTTGGACTCACCGCTTTATAAGACGCAATCTACAATGCATCCACTAGATGGAGCTGCGCTGAAGGAAATGCCAACTGAACGCTACACGACACCCTGATTGATAGAGCTACGATCAGATGTCAGTACAACTTATTTAATCAAGCAGCTACACAGTTCACTTAACCAACAGGAAGTTAGTTACAACATTGACTCGCTAACGTTGAACTCCCTTGCTGCTTCTCTATTTCCGTGTTCAACTGCGCAACTCGATCGCCTTCAGTTTGAACTCTGCGTTGTAAGCATGTTTCTAGCAAGGAGCCATTTTGGGGTTGACATCTTACCGTAATGACCATACACAAGGCACATCGGATTTTAAGGCGCTGTGAGCTTTTAAGAAAATGGAAGGCTTTTAGGTGCGCCTTTTAGTGCGGAAAATATGGTAGCCCCCTCATATTTACGTAAATACTGTTCTTGTCTTTTCATTGAAACAGCACCGAAGAAATGCCACTTTACAATAATGTAAAGTAGTCGGTGAAGAGGTGAATCAGAAATACAAGGGGTACAAATTTGGAATCCAAGTATCAAACGCCTTACTGGTGCAGTTTGGCTGTATCCCCGACCAGGTCCCGTTGGCCAGACACAGCCTGGTGGCGGCGCCAGAGAGGAGGTACCCGTCCATGCAGGAGTAAATGACCGAGTGGGAGAAGGTGGTCCCGTCCAGGCGAAACACTCTACCGTTGCTGGGAGTACCAGGATTACCGCACTGGATGGCTAGAAAATACACCAAATAACATTCAAGTCATATTCCCAGTCGCGGGAAGTCATAAAGTACAAATAGTTTCGATTTTTCAGGTATCTGTCAGTTAAAATGTAAGCATTTCTCTGAGTGGCTCCTCTTACGTTTACAGAAGGGCTGCATTCCCGACCAGGTCCCGTTGGGAAAGCACATCCTCTCGGCCGAGCCGATCATTTCGTAGCCCTCCGTGCAGCTGAAGAACACCTTGGAGCGGATGCGGAAATCCGTCTGTTCCCTCGAACCGTGGGACGGGATGCCCGGATCGCCGCAAGAGCCGGCCGTGTCACCTGTGTGAGGGTTTAGAAGAAGAAAGAAAAGAAAAAAAAGACCCTTCATATGAAAACATAGCACTCAAGTACACGTAACAAGTGTGTTTGCGATCATACACTTGAACAGAGGCTGAAGAGTGTTTGTATGTGTGTGAAAGTGAGTGTGTGATCTTTGCTTTGTCCTTGGAGAACTGCACGGTCAGCAAATTGTGCTTGACAGACGTGCGCGCAATGTCTCACACAAAGACACACAACGTATATGATAAATCTTACTTTCATATTGCCGCTGCTTTACGACATATCACATATTGACCGAGCCAAAACGATTTGAGCTTCCAAACCCAGCTGGCCATTTCAATACAAGTTGGACATTTATCATTGTCACTTCACGTTTTTCTTCATAAAACGTCCGTTTCTTGTGGAATGAGGACTTTTCTGATTTCAGGAGAAAAACAATTTTAAAGCCATGTTGGTTTCCCATGACGACATTTTTAGTTGAGTAAAAATGGCCCTACGAGAAGCTCAAAGTTTCCATTCACGTTGTCAGTGACATCATCAGTCGGCATGCAGAGCAGCCAATGAAAAATTGCCCATTATTAATTCCATTAAATGACACCAGAAACATTCAGTCAGGGAACTTCGGGGGCCGGATTACATTTTTCATTTTCAGGGCCAAAAGATATGATTTTCATTCCAACGTAGGTTTTTATTTCCTTATTTTTGCTTGAGTGCATTTTTGTTTAGCTTTACGAGCGATATGGACAACGCCGCCAAGTTCATTTCCAGTCATCCATTATGCAAGTGCATTTTGCATGTGAGTAGACATTCTGCGTAAAATGAACGCAATACAGTTTAAATGATAGCTCTCAAATGTGGCCTTTGAGGTAAATTAAAGTGAAAGGACTGTTCGGGACACTAAATTACAGTGCCGAGGAGAATGATTGAAAGTGCAACGTTATAATAAAACTTTCATGTGTTATAATAATATGGTAGTATGGTAGGGGTGGGGAAAAAAGTCCTTGAGTAATTTGAGTATCTCGATATGAGAAAATGCTTGAGGATTTTTTTTTTCCTCCCGTCTAGCATAGCATAGCAAAGATCATCCGGTATATCTTTATGGGCAAACAACACATCTTACTTTTGTACAATTCTACATGACACTCTTAAAATGATGATTGTATTTCTCAAAACTGTAATTGATGATCTTAAAATTGCAGGTTCCCTTTTTTTCAGATAATTACACAGCTCACATTTCATCGGTAAATACTGACGATGGTAGAATAAGAAACCGTTCAAGGAGTTCACATCCTTCCAAGCGGCACTGGATGCCGACGTGTTGTACGCTCCTTTGGTGCGTTGCCGCTCCCGAAATTTGTTTGAAGGTTTAGAACAGCTGAAACATCAAAACTAATTTCCGTTTTACTTTGGCCTTAAGCAAACAGACTTTTGTCAGAGAAAATCATATCGTTTGGTCTTCGTGTATCGTTTCATTCTCTTTTGCTTTATGTGTCAGTAAAACCGTCACGTTCAACTGGAAGCGGCGAAGGGTTCCGAGCAATCACACTTCACTTCTTATTTGGAGAACTGTGCAAGTGAGAGAGTCCCTCCCATTTCTTGACCACAAGAGAGTGACAGCACGTGCTAAGGGATGCCCCTAAGGCACGTCTTTCAATTAATTGAAGTGTGTTTTTAATCAACAAATCCATACAATTCCTCTCCATCTATTGATCTGATGGACCCTGCGCTGTGTGTGTGTGTGTGTCTTTCATAATTTACCAGAGCAAAAGGGCATGGGGGCGCTCCACATCCCATTGAGCTGACACATCCTGGATGACTCCCCCTTGAGCTGCCTGCCACCCAGACAGGAGTATCGAACCGTCGAACCAAATGTAAACTTATCCCCGCTTAACACGCCGTTCGGGGGAGAGCCAGGGTGGCCGCAGTCAACAACTGGGGAGGGGGGGGGGGAGAGAGAGAGAGAGACAGTGTGTTGTAAAGACACTGATTGATGGAGCTTAAAAGGAAACAGATGGCTGTGGGACACTGAGGATAATGTTTCAATGACGGCAAGTGTCACCGCTTTGGCTTTTTTTTCTGACGCAAAGGCAATAAATTGACATGCCCTGTGTTCATTTTGATCTCGATTGAAAACAAAATGACTCGGGGTCACGGCGTGTTTGCCATTAGTGGCATGCAGCGTTTCCACGGGGTCTTGAAATCTTCAAAAATGCATTTTGGGGTAAAGTGCAATCCGGTTGATTGACTGTTGGCACAGTGAAATCTATAAAGTGCAACGGTACAAAAGCGAAACGATTTGAGGGTGCCTTTATCTGCTTTCCATTTGAAAAATGTCAAACTCACGAGAACAAAGAATGATGCCGTAACTCTGAGAAAACTGTTGAACGGTGGGATGATTTCCATCAAAAAAGAAATAAGAAATGGATAATTTGAGGATATACTGTCTTCATGATGAAAATAATATCAAATGAATATTTTGCTATTCCATGACAACTTTGCTGAATAAAGTTGCGTGAGAAAATACTTGTAATGGAGTGTTGGTCCAATAAAAAAAAAAATAATATAATAAATTTAAAAAGTAGAAATGTTACAAGAAGCCCTAATTACAAGATGAAAGGCAATTTTAGGAGAGGGGAAAAAAAAACAACAACCAAAAAAAAGCAAACACATCTTGGAGGGTAACGATTGCGCTCTTTCGATAACCTTGACTGACTGGTGCTGTTTTGGTGCGTCCCTCACCGATGCATTCTGGCAGCGGCTTGTCCCACTGCCCGGTGGGCTGACAACTCAGCACAGGCGAGCCGAACAGATCGTAGCCCGGGTTGCAGTCGTAGAACACCACCGTGCCAAAGGTGAAGTTGCCGTGCTCGATTTTGCTTTGGCGGATAGAGTTGGCCGGGATGCCGGGGTCCGAGCAGTTGACCACTGCAGACGGAAACACAGACACACAAACGAAAGCATGTGTTATTTGGCATTAACCTGACAGGCTCACTTCTCCTCCGCCTTCAACGTGTCTGAAAGAAACACGAGAAAGGCAAACAAATGCAATGGGCAGGTGGATCCGTCATGCCATCTATTGGCTTTTGCAAAGGATTTTCTTTCTTTGTGCATTTTGCGACCAATTGTTGCATGAAGATCGCTTAAGGATGGGGCCTACCACTAAATGCCCTTAACAATGGGGCAAAATTGAAGTGAACATCGAAAAGTTGTTTTTCATTGAGCATAAAGAATATAATAAGCATCTGAGTGCTGTTATATTGCCCGTCTACATGTCTTGCACCGTCTCGTGTGTTCAAATATTCGTTGCTTGAAGGGTTATGTAACACTGCGACAACAATGCTACTTTTACTAGCTCATCTATGGCGTTTTGCAGTGTGTGTGTTAACATTGAGCTAAAAGACTTTCATCAGACAAAGGGAAGTGGTTTCGTCAAATGCCAACTGTGGAATTCACTTCAGTATGACAGTAACTTTAAAAAAAAAAAAATAATTGTTTGAAAAAATCTGCCAAACAGTTTTTGCTTGTTGTAAAGCTTGCTGTTGCCGTTAGCACTCATAATGACAATTTCCAGGGTTCGGGTAGAACGATATACAATGACTTTGCTCCGAAGTACAGTTAGGAGTGAATACACTCAACTTTTCTCCCCACCTTTACACGTTGGGGGCGGGTGGCTCCACTGGCGGTTGGCCTGGCAGTGGGCGCGGGCCGGCCCCTCCATCTGGTAGCCCCGGTTGCACACGAAGCTGACCACGTCATTGAGGTTGAAGCCGTTCCCCACCGTGCGGCCGTAGATCGGGCTGCCCGGGTGGCCGCAGCTGATGGCTGAAAGAAGGACAAAACGCATGCCGACATTTTCTCTCATAATAGAATTCCCAAAATGTGCACGTTTTAATTTCATCATGAAGTGTGTGGATGTTACTTGTTGGACATTTTTTTTTCTTCCCCCAAACAGAATGCGTTCAACGTAGGTCTTCCATACAGTGCGTATATCTTACTTCCTAATGAAGCGAGCAACTGGCAGCAATTGTGGTTATTCAAGAGACACGTCGATGATTCAGACGCTTGTTCTAAATGTTTGTGCTTTTCATTAAGCATGACTCCATTTTCTCCTTCGATTACGTGATTGGTTCCTCAGCGAGAAAAACTAATTATACGGCTTGAGGGACTGATGTCTGGAAGAGCATTAAAAAAAACTTTAAAAAAAAGAAAAGAAAGAAAGAAGGCTCACGTGGCGCTGATTCGTCGACATTCATCAGTACACAGCGGCAAAGGCCTCACGGGCAATTTACGGATGTCATTTCAGGAAATATTGTCCCTCGCCATCCCCCCGGTGATGGTTTTGAGTGTCCTGCTCTTCGGCGTGGCAATTATTCATCCCTTAGCTTGATTCAATGGGGCTGCTTTAAAAGTTTCAGCGCTGACGAGGCGATTTTTGACATTCGCACGAGGAGACAGGCCGAGAAAGGAAGCGGAGGGGGATGATAGGACGGAGAAGGAAACGAGCGCGGAATGCTGATGAGAGAGGACATGAGAGAACGGGATGGGGTTTTTTTTTGTTTTTTTTTTTTTAAATTTGGGAGAATCACAAGTGTGCGCGTCCAAATTTCACCTAATGCCATCAGACACGCATGTGAATTTGTGTGCGCCACTAATCTTCCATAATGAAGGGATCATTTGCCTTGCAGAAACAAATTCCAAAAACATGTTGCACTGAGAACAAATTCATTAAGTATTTCAAAAATCATATTTGCTTTTGGGTCAGCTGCCCCCAAAGTTGCAGCGGGGCTCACAAATTATGGAAAAACACGGTGGCCCCGAGTCCTGCCGACGGGGAAACATAACTAACGTGTGCAACTCTATAAAAGCCACGGGAATTATTGTTATTATTTTTTTAATGTTCCAACCTATCTATTCATGACCTCTTCAAGTGGAAGAAACTTTCCAATTTCACTTCACACCAGTCCTACGTTTATGGTGTGCAGTTTGAGAACCACTACGGCAAACAGAGGATTCCTTTCACATCACAAGTCAACTAAGACTTTGGAACCGAGAGCAGCAACCGATTGATTTGAGTCTGTTTGCAGATCCGAGAGCACGGCGAAAAAAAGGAAGTCGTTAGCACCAGTCAAATGCCTTCTATGACAAGAGTATGTATTTTGATTGTGTGGCGCAGTGAGTGCATCAAGCGCCGCATAAGGATGTTCCTTATTGAACAGATGGAACATAATGTGATAATGAAGCCTCTGCAGACGCGGCGTATTGTATACATAGCCGCGCGTTGTCTTAGGAGCTCGGTGGCAGTTTGGCTCAAAAGGTTGTCATGGAGACAGACCCTCCAAGGAGGTTGATGAGATTCATCTTTTTTTTTTTTTTGCTTACGTATGCAGATGGGAAGCTGCCCAGACCACTGGTTGTCCTGGAGACAAATCCGAACCGAAGAGCCTATCAGTCGGAAGCCGGGAAGGCATTGGTACACCACTGTGTCGCGGTAACCGAAGTTCTCCCCGATCACTTGGCCGTTGACGATGCCCTCCGGGATGCCGCAGTGACCAGCTGCAGAAACAACACCATACACAAACACACATGCTGGGTAAAACCCAACTAAATTCAAGGCTTATTTGCCGTGACAGTTGGATACGGCGATTCTAGACTACTGCGGCTTTAGAAGACAGGCAGCGGGTCGACGGACCATTCATTGGTTGAAAGTCCCTGAGGTGATCCATCGAGACCGATGTTTGTAACATGGTAGTTTCTTGGTGACCCCAAGAATGAAAAAGAAGTACCATATTTTTTTTTTTGCACTATAGGTGCACTGGATTATTAGGCGCACCTTCAATGAATGGGCTATTTTTTAATTTTTTTCATTGCATGCACTGGACTATAAGGCGCAATCTACAATGCATCCAAGACAGCTATTTCTACACTCTCACATTAGATGCATCTTTTACCCTGACATCGGGATTTTGGCCTGTTTGACTGACGCTTCTCCTCTGTTCCTCAACTTCTCGTTATCGGCCTCCGATAAAACTTCAAAAGTCGTCAAATTTGCAGATCGACTTCAATGCCCCCATCCTGTATCCACTCCAGACAAACATAACAGCAGCCTAGCTTAGATGGCCAGGACGAAATTGGGTGTTCATCATATGTTACGTTGCACATCACTCATCTACAGTATGTGGTCACGACTTGAACAGGTGGAGTCCAGACCGCAAACCAAGCAGAGTCAAAGATTGGGATGGGCGATATCGAAAACGGATGAATGGATGACGAAAGCAGCTCCCGATTGGTTGGTTTTAGAAGCCGTTGCCTTTCGGCACAATCTAATATCAAAGAGAGCAAAAGAAGCCTTCTGCCTTCGCAAACTATTTGGGAATCTGCGAAAAACCTCAATTATTTAGCAGTTTAAAAAGGCTCAGATGGTCAATTGGCCCGCAAGCACTTCTACAGCTGCACGGCGGTTCTTTGTGTTGTTTCCAGGAGAAAAAAGGGAGGCACACATATTCTTTTGAAGATGGGTTGCCTAATTGGATTGGGATTCTTGTCCTTTTCAACTCGCGCGCTCCGACTCGATTCGCTCAGTTGCACGCAAGGCGGCTAATGAAAGACGATGAAACGCATTGTTTACAAAAGGGTTCTCACAGTCAGATTCGATGATTGCGACATGTCAATTTGGCTGGTTGGGATTATTTGACATTTGTTGGGTCTGATCATAAATTCTTTTTGATTGTGATTAAACACGAGGGCACTGGGTGGGGGGTGCTAAACTGACTGGATGTCAAAGCGGGTGCGCAATTTTAAAAACTTCAGTAAAAGTGGAACAAGGTGTAACTCGGTGACACCGGGAGTCCGAAATATGAAACGCGCCATCGAAACAAACGCTTTGCCGTTCCCAACATTTTGATGCCGCACACACCCTACAATGTTGTTACCTTGTAAAATGTTACCTTGCAACACTCCAGAGCACAAAAAGAGGAACCGTATTGTATATCGTATTACAGCTAGCTACTAGTATAGAATTTCCTTTTATTCAGCATAAACGGTGGTGTGCTGACCCCACCAGGGGCTGAGTGAGATTGAAAGGGTTATGTCAGTTTGCCACAATAACGAAGAATTTGTCATATGATTTGATCATAATTAAAAATGAGAGGGCGACCCCCCCAGCTCTTTCATATTTAATCATGATCAAAACACATGAACAATTATTTGCACCAGTTCTGTCGGCACATCTGAGGCGGTGCGCAGTTTCAGCAACAAAGAGGCCCGAACTGAAATGAATATTAAAGCTCATAGAGTTATGACCAATTAACATTTCCAAACTGTGATGCATGCACATCTTCGGGGTTGTGTGAAATTAAAAATGTAATCGCAGTTTGATGTAATAACAAATCATTGGTAATGTGTTTTGATCATGATTAAACACCAGAGGGCTGGGACGGCAGCTTGAACTCTGTCTAGACTTAAAAAAACAAAACAAAAAGGGGGCGGGGAGAGGGGGGAGATTGTACCTTGCAACACTGGAGTGCCACAAAGTTTCTGGAATATTCTTCGAAAGTCATGAGAAGTCAGGCAAACGTCAACTTGACTTGAACACGGCCTAATGTGAAAATAAATATTCGATCCAGAGTCAAATCACGTAAAACACTTTCAAGTGGTATTTTCTTTTTTCCCCTTCGCCTCTTGGAGTAGCTGGAACGAGCGTAAACCACCAAGGACAAGGGAGCGCCTTCCTTCGAGGAAAATTCAATTTCTTTTTTTTTTTTTTTTCATTGATCTTAAGCTAAGTCTGTTTCGGAGAAAGAAAAAAAAACTGGTCTTGAATCTAAATGCTGTTTATGTGGCACCGAACAGCTCTTGGGTGCCGTAACATCTGTCAGTGCCTGGCATTTATTTTGAAGGTGGAGGGTGGGGTTCCCCCAGGGGGTCCTCTCAGCTACTTTTAATACCCGTCTTCATTGGGCAGTCAAGAAACATCCAGCTTTCTCTCAAAACGGGAGAGCCTTCTCTACATGTGAAGTGATGCACTAATTAGCGTTTACATCCACGTACCTAAACAGCGCGACTCGGTTCCGCTCCATAGCCCCGATGACAGGCACTCCCTGACGGCCGAGCCCACCAGCATGAATCCGCCATCGCAAGCGAAGATGGCCGTTGCCCCGAAGGTCGTCTGCGTGCCGATCTTCTTGCCGCTGGGCGGGGACGGCAGCTCGCCGCAGGAGATGACTGACAAAGACAAGGCGCAGAAATAAGCAATCGCCACAGGAAAAAAAGTTTTCTGGGGTGACTCAACCACCACCGCAACACCTAAAAGATATTGACTCACTCTGACAGTGCGGCCTCTCATTCTTCCAACTCCACACGCCATTGGGGAGGCACTGGATGTGAGCGGGTCCTAAGCGGTAGTAGCCGGGGTCGCAGGTGAACACGATGCGGGTCCTGTACTCGTAGTGCGAGCCGTTCACGATCCTCCAGCGGCCGTGCTCCAGGGAGAAGGAGCCGATGCTGGGGCACACCACCACTGCACAACAGAGAAAGTCGTGAACAAAAGTACGGTGACAAACGGCGGTTACGCCAAGAGGGGTTTTTCCGTTGCGCCGACCTGAGCACCGCGGGATCTTGTTGTGGTTGCTCCATGTCCCGTCGGGCTGGCAGATGGCGGACGTCAGTTCTTTGCTGGAGAGCCTGTAGCCGTCGCTGCAGAAGTAGGAGACGCGCGTTCCCACCGAGTAGTCGGCTGTTACGACGCCGCCGTTTGCCGGCACCTTGGGGGCTCCGCACGAGACAGCTTGGGGAGGACAGAAAGACGAGCGCACGTACACACAGTGGACTTAATGCACCGGTGATGTCTTTCAAGCATGCCGGTTTGATGTCTTCTTTGCTTGGCTAAAAACAGATGGCACAGGACGACGAGAGTGAGTGAGTGGGTGCATCCTGCTCTCAGATCACTTCAACTGAGCGCTGCTATTCATGTACAGTGTACGTGAATCCAAATCAAAGTTTGTTTCTACGTTGTCGAAAACCTTTTTTTTTTTTTTTTTTTTTGTCTTTAAAACATTTTCTTGGTATTTAATTTGCAATCATTCGCATTGAATCAAGTACCGGTCCTGTACGGTTCAGTTTTAATTTTTCCTCGCACACACCTTGGCACGCGGGCACCGGCGAGTCCCAGGCATGGTGACCGAGCGGCGTGCGGCGGCAGGTGGCCGTGGCGTTGCCGACCAGGCGGTGTCCGCGGTCGCACGCCCAGCGTACCACGCTGTTGACGTGGCCGCCCGTCTGCGACGAGATGGAGCCATGCAGCGGCGAGTCCGGCGTGGAGCAGTACAGTGCTGCAAGGAACAATTCCAAAAAGGGACGAGTTGACGTCACGTGATGAGAACGACTTGAAGGAAAGCAGTTACTTCGAAACACTGTCAGCGGCTGTTAACAACCTCGAAGCTTATCATCATTAACACCGTAACAACTTTGCAATGACACTAAGAGACTAATTGTGTCAAAGACTTTCACGTGGACCATCAGCTCTTTGCTGGCCCGGTTTGATCATGTTGCACTTTTAAATAAGTCCCTTTGGGGTTTGTTGAACAGAAGTTTTATTTTCATGTGCTAAACAACTCGGTGCTAATCAGCATGTTTTTGTCACGTGCCAGTTGTTAGCAATTAAAACTTCACCTCAGTGACTGTGTGCTTTCGAACCTAAACAAGATATTTGTATTATATCGGCTTTGAAGCTTGCTCAGAGGCAGCTAACTTCATAAACAGATCGAGACGATAGTGGGAAAATAATTAAAGGGCGGGATTTCGAGTCCCTCTGCAGGTTGCATAGCCTGAAGTCTGCTGGAGGGCAGCTTACTTGTATTTGGAGAGAAGTTCACTCACAAACACAAACACCTGAACACAACAGTAACCTCAACCCGAAATAAGAACCCGAACCAAAACCTAAGAAATAACCCCAAGTGAAACCCTGTAAAATAAATTCGGATTTGTTTCTAAATACATTACATTTGTGTGAAAATAACTGCTGAAAACTGCCATTGTGTTGTACTGAACTGTAGCTAAATACCATTAAGCTTTTTTTTCACTTTTCCACAGATTTTTGGGGGGCGTGGCTTAAAGCAGAGGCCCAGTGCACTTGGGCCTCGGCACGAGTTGTCCTTGCCGTGCAATTTCAGAACTTGAGCGGCATTGTTTGCATCAGCAGGCGTGCAGTGAGCTAGCTAGCTAGCTATGCCAACACCCCGAAAAAGCATCTTCCCTTTGGACAGTCCGCTGGTGTGGCCGCTTTATAGGTCCAAATATATATATTTTTTATGATCCAACTATTTCAGTTCAAACTCATTATGCTCTGCTGTACTGCAAGAGTTACCAAGTGGGGACGTCACAAACATCTGCTCCAACTCTCCTTCATCACGAACAAGAGCATGAACTGAAAGGTCGGAGGAACTAACCAGGTCTTACTCTCATCATTCTCCCCTTCACTGTCAAAAAAATCCTTGAATAAAATCCCATTACATGAGAAAAGGGTCCTCAGCGGACAAAACATTCCAGTCCAACTGTCTAAAAAAAGTGGCGCCATCTGTGCTCCGCGGGATCCGCTTGGACAGAGAGCGGACCTTACACAGTGCATTCAACTGCTTGAGAGGCGGTCAGAAGTGAGGCTAATGTGCTCAAGTAATTTTTAATAGTCATATTCTGCATTTTTTGCGGAGAGTTCTCTCACAAATTTGACTAATGTGACATTAAAAATTCTTTCGGTAGCCATTTTACAGCCCTGACCTTCGCTGTGGGAACCGGTCGTCCTTCTGTCTGCCTCTCCGATAATATTCCATGCAACGTGATAATGCTAATTAGTAGTAAAATAAAGTTGGGATACATACTTTGGTACTCACCAACATAGCGAATTCTGAAGCCTCTCTTGTTGGTGCCGTGGTCCGATGACCAGCGCACCAAGAACTGGTGCCCAGAGGTGGTGATGTTGAAGGGCGTCGGTAGGTCACCGCTCAGCGTGGCCAACGTTGGGTCGTTGGCGGATGGACCTGAGGTGTGGAAGACGGACGGGAAGTGACTTGATCAACTTTGGGTGATGGGGTAATGTGAAATACACTCATCGTTCATTTCAGCGATGGCTATGCGGTAAGACTTTGTTCATATAATGTAGCGTAAAAGCAGCCATGTTTGCATTCTACGATGTTCTAACGCCAACTTTTTTTTTTTTTTTTACCATCAAAAATTTCCAACACGTCAAACTCTCTCTCCGTGTGAAAGCTTTCAAAGGTGATGGTGACGTTGTAGCCCTTCTCCACGCTGATGCTCCACGAGCACATCTGCAGATTGGGATAGCTTTCGGGCCAACCGGGACTCAGGATGACACCCGACGAGTCGTATCGCACGTCGTGAGCGGGGCACTGAACTGAAGACGAAAGAAAAAGAGCATTTTTGATTGAAATCTTCTCATAGGTGTGGCACGGTGTAGAACATTCCAAGCAGGGACCTTGGCACGTCGGCGGCGGCGCGTCCATCTGGAGCCGCTCTCCCAGGCGGCAGGCGAGAATATCGCTGCCGACCAACGAGAACCCAGGATGGCACCTGTACCTGATGATGTCACCTAAAAGCAATTAGGATGCAAGGTTAAGGCGATGGACAAAGAGGCGATGACATGAGGTGCATTTCACTTTTTTCAATTATACTTGTTGAACTATGGGAACAGTTCTCTTTGATTTTCAGATTTTTCGATTACAAGTTGTGATTGCGCACTGCTATGGCCCGGCGAGTTATTTGTTCGTGTCCTTTGAAAATAAATTGTCTTCCGTGGTCTTCAGAGTGTCTCGTTTGCAGCGCGCTATCAAAGTGACATGTCCGGAGGCGGGAGGGGGAAAAAAACAAACAAACAAAAAAAAAAAACGGATGGACAGGAGGACGACTCACCTATCTCCAACTCGCCGTCCTCCATCAGCATGTCAGCATTGGGCACCTCCGGAGGGGGCTGGCAGACCCTTAATTGGTAGGCTGGAAGATGGATGACACACAGGGCCGAAAAGGGGAGCAGCAGAGGAAAACGTATGAATGTAGAAGGCACTGCAGAGGTTAAAATGCACCATTTATTTTGCTTTATGCTTTACTTAACCCTCCGATTGAACTCCCTATTGCGCGTGTGGTTAGGTCAGCAAGGAGGCCGGAGTGGCCACACAAATACATTGCTTGTCTTGAATCATAAAAAGCAACAGCCACCGGGCTGAGAGGCTGCAATCGATACGACTGCAAGACCATAGATCACTTAGTAACCCGGCGAGCGAGTGGCCCAGAGAGAAAATACAGAGAGGGAGAGCGCTGAGGGCTTTAAGTCAGGATGAAATTGACGATGAAAATAAAAAACCTGCCAATAAGTATCTGCTGCCCTTGTGCATATCTGAAGACTGCATTTTTTTAAATGAATGCACTGTGTGTGCGTGTGTGTGTGCACGAGATTCCTAAGAGAAGCAATTGATCTCACTGATCTCAAAAGCATTTTCATAGCTTGTTTGTTGTCTTGAACTGTCCTTGGAGAGCCAAGCGTTTTCACGTTTTTAAGGCGAGTCATCAAACTTTGCCGCCCTGCTCTGCCCACACGAACGATGAGAGAGGCTTCAGAACGATCAGCAATTCTGCGTCGCTCGTCTGTCTTGTGTATGTGGTTTGACATTTCGTAGCAGTCAAACTAAATCTCTTTTTCAAGTAAATTTTTGAAAGACACCAGACAATAGCCAAACTGTCTGCTTCAAAATGGTGCATTTTATGTTTCTTTTCATGCCAGGGCTCTTTTTTGTTGGTTTTTATGGGTCTCCACATGAGGGACACATCTCAAAATGTCATGATGCCAAGTTAAATTGTCTTTGGTGCCTAAAATTTGGTAGCAGTCAGACAATCTCGAGGTCAAGGTAATGTCTCCTCCCTTTTAGTTTAGTCTTAAGGAAGTGATAGTCATGACGGTTATAGTGTTACTGAGTGAAACAGGAATCAGGGGTTAAACATTTGATAACAGGCCGAACAAAAATCTAGGACAAGTTCACCTATGAAGGATCCTTAAAAATGGGCAATCGTATACAAATATGACTGCTTCTAACAAAAATGACAGTTTTCCAATGTGCGGACAAGGCCTACGGAGATTTGCTTGTTGGTCTGCTCATGATTGACACGTCGACCAGAAGTCAAGCTGGTTGTAGGAGGTGAATTCTCAAGAATGTCGCGATTAATCGCATTTTAGAGACAAAATAAAACTTTCCAGTCTCTGGTTAAACAACAAGGCACAGATGCACAATTTGTACAACACATAAATGGTGGGGCTTCACTTTTTTTGTGTACAGAACGCTAACAAGCAGTGTCCTATTTTTCAACCATCTGCAAGCTACTACAGTACACGACCACGCACACAAAAAAAAACAATCCCTCTAAACCCTCGAGCAGATGGGACTTTTTCTCGACAGTCACAACCTACCAAGATGATTCATTATGAGTCTGACATCTGTATAAAACAGTGTCGAAGAAAAAAAACAAAACACAATTGCATGGAGGAGCAATCACCACAAACCTCTGGAAATTGCGGTGAGGAGAGGACAGGAGATCATCATGTATATGTATGAGAGAGAGCGAGAGAGAAGGAGAGGGTGTGTGTGTGTGTGCACGTGCGTGAAAACAGTGCTGTGAAGGTTAAAAAAAGTCAGGAAATTCACGAGAAAAGATTGTGTCTAATTAAAAATTCCACCCGAAAGGCATCTTTTGAGGAGGAAGAAAGAACCCCCACCCAAAAAAAAACAACAACAACAAAAAAAAAACCCGTCATCATATTAATCTCAGAGATAAATGTAATGGAATTCAAGAGATAAACTATAAGCTTTAAAATGATGTTCAATGTGTTCCTCAAGCTACAAGACCAACGCGCCATAATGCTGCCGTAGTAGTATTGTGCACTCTTAAGGCTGGCTTTTTGCCTCAACGGGTAGCCAAGGATATGACAAGTAGACATATGAAGAGAGGTGCAATGTTTGGGCACACATTTAAAATGTATGAATGTACTGGATTTACTGTAGCGACTTGGCAAGAGCCAGAATTTGGCCGGAGAAAATTGGGACCAACTCGTTTTCTAGTCAATGATCCAGGTCATAGGCATAGTCGGGATAACATTTACTGCCCATTTTCAACAGCTAGCTAGCTAGCTGTTGATTTATTTAGCCATCTAGCTAAATAAACAAATAATAGCTAGCTAGCTAAATAAATACATAAATAAATGAATGAATAAATCATTTTGATTTGGACAGAACCATAAGAAGGAAGATGTAACTCTACTAGTTGTCTGTTAAATGGAGAGTCTTGGTTTCGTTGTCATGATTCTCAAAAATGTCCATTTGGAATCTTGGCAAAAGTGGCACTCATGCGGTGCTGAATTTCTACATCAACGACAGCTCTTGAGCACAGAAGACTGCTACGGTAGATTTTCTTGTGCGTTGTCATCCACATAGAGGGTGTCGAGAGCTGGTTGGTTGGGAATCTGAGCTTTCTTGATGTTGATGTCAAGCCCCCAGGAGCAGGTGGGTTCCGACAAAAACATTCATGACATTTTGAAGGTTGGCTTCAAAGGGAGCAACTCGCGTGTTGCCATCCGAACGTTGGCGCTCTGTGATACAGGATGTAAGCGCCTTGCTTTTTGTTCTGAACGTATTCATATTGAAGAGCCGACCGTCAATCCTGTCCATGAGCTGGTCTCCCTCAGGCAGGTTGGCGCTGTTCAGGTTGAGGACGATGGTGATGAAAACGGCCGACAGAGTTGGTGCAATAACGCAGGCATGCTTGAGAGAAGTCTCGCCTTTGAAAAAGGGCTGCGGGATTTTTCAGTCTACCTTTGCTTGAATATTCGTGGTAAGAAGAAACATCTTTTACTCCGTCCCACTGAGCTACGCTACGCTCTCTACTTTTATTCTTGCACATCCATGATTTGGTTTGGCAGAGAGACTTTCACCTCAGGTGATGTCACATGACTCTTTTCACCAACCCAAGGCAACAATTGGTGACGCTCGACTTCAATTTCACCAATCAAACGGAAGCCAGGTGGTCACATGACCCGGGATCAACTGTTTCCAGGCTCACACAGAAGCAAAGTGACGACTTACACGGAGCGCTGCAGAAAGAACAGAGTGTGCCTCACAGTCAAAAGAGGCAAAACACCCCGAGCATCACACTCAATATGTTGACTTTTCAGATTAAGGAAAAAAAAAAAAAAAAAACTATTGTACATCACGCACGCCGAGGCCACACAAATTGTCAGTCAAGGATGTAGCAACTCAAACAACCATTGTTTGAGAACATGTCGAATGTCGGGGGTTGATGAATTATAATTACAGAACCAATGTTGTGCCGAGATGGGAAGTCACAGCCATTGTCTACCTTTATATAGAGAACTTTCAGAAGAATGTGGTTTTATTGAGTTGACAACCGCATTGTGAATCAATAGATCTAGAGAAAAAAAAAATCATGATTAATGCCGAAGAGGGTTGTCTTAATGAAGTCAAATATAATCGCATGGGAGGGTTGATTTTTAAGACTGGTATGATGAAGCAATTCAGAATTACACATCTTGTTTGTTGGACATTTTTGACTCTATGGAAAAGACGGACTTGGGAACAATCAGAAGAAAGGACAGTGCAAAAATGTAATTCCAAGCAACGGTAGTGCTCTGCTGGATATCGCCAGTAGAAATGCGGAGACGGAATCAACATTTGTTTGAGGAACATTTCAAATGCAAGAAGTAAGTCAAAGTAATGGCTGCCCAACTAGTTTTCGACTTTAATGAGTCGTAAAGGATATTATAAGTCTATACACAGTATGCGTGGAGGAGTAAGGCAAAGTTTGCTGACACACAGACGCTCTGCGGGTACAAAAACAATTCATTTCCCTTCTTGGGAACAGCTAGCAAACTGCGCAAGGAAAACCGACCCAACCGGGTTTCGATCTACTCTAACTTCAAATGGTTCTTTGTGCAGCCATGCTTCAACCCTCTCAGGCACAACTGCAAGTGACCTAACGAGGATGAAGCTGAATAATCCACAACATCGACAACACCAAAACAGATCGCAGTCATCGACTGACAACGTCGTCGCTTACCGTGGTAGCTCAAAACAAAGAAGCCAGCTCCGGAGAAGTCCGAGTGGAATTTGATGAGGATGATGTTGGAGGTGGAATAGACAGACTCCAGTGCTGTGTTGCCGCTGAATTGGCCAATCTGAGGAGACGATTGGTCCGGACCATCCCTGCAGTGAACACAGAAAAATCAGTTACAATTTGCTCCGCAACGTCGTCATAAAGCGTTGGGGGAGAGGACATCCGCATCCAAGTTATTGCACTCATTAAGTGGTCATTTGTTGTCAGGAAATGGGCAAGACATGAGAGTTGAAGAGGTTTGATGATATTTACGAGATAAAAGCTGGAAAGTGCTCCACCGCCTCGATAGATACAAAGTGCCCTTGTGAGGATGCCGCCAAAAACCATACGCGAGGACAAAGTTCACGGACATTGTACTGTTGTTCTCCGACGGCATGAAATTGGTTTGTTTCGTCAAAATGTCGCAGCGGCAGTTACTGAAGGCTGAACTCCAAATACAAACCCACTTGGAAGCGAGCATTTCTTTTTTTTTTTTTTTGGGTGTCTCTCGATGACGCGGCGGTTCAAACAGAATTGGTGATCATGAATTTCCGTTTTTCGGAGGCTGTCTTTGAACGCCTCTCGAGTTGAACGAGAAGAGAAAAGGCACGGAGTCGGGCGTGTCTGTGTTTGTCGAGACTGATAAAAGCATAAATAAAGTGTACGTTTTGAAAAACCAACACAACAGCTCTCCTTTTTCAGAGCTGCAACATGTATCTACAGTATATATGTATATATTTGAGCTATATTAGCCTACCATCAAAATCTTTTTCCATTTTCAAACATTTTTTATAAAGCTCCAGGGAGCCACTAGATGTGGCTCCAGAGCCGCATGCGGCTCTGGAGTCATCGGTGTCCGGGACGTGATTTTCCAGTGTAGCGTCAGTTAGCATACAGGGAGTCATCTGTCAACCACCAGGCCCTCTGCGGAACACAACAAGCACCTGCCGACGAGTCGCGCGGACGAAATGGACTAAAACAGCGCGCAGTGTCCGTGATTTAAAAAGCGTCATCATGACATCCCACTTCCGTCTGCTATTTGAGCCACTCTGGATCGGTCTAATTACATGCGACGAGGTTTCGGGGAAAAGCCATCCGTTGCCCTTTGATCCACATTAAGAATCCGGGAGTCGTCTCAACCGGCCTGCGGATGCAGACCGTGAAGCGAAGACTCAGCAAATATGATTGCTCCCTGTATGAGACCAATTAACAGAGAAACTCAAGGGCTGGCATCTGGCTCGCTACCTGAGGAGGGCCGCTGTGCAAATGGCACTCCCCCCCACGCCGACAGCACTCCCCGCCGAGAGACAGTTTTGCCGCGGCAGGCGCGATGATGCGAGTGTCAGCGCCTTTCTCTTGATGTGATTTCAGCAATTTGGTTCACACGTATGCAATTTCGCACAGCTAAACGCTCACGGAAAGACGGAATGGCTAATTACAGGGCAGCGCGGGACACAAGTCAAATATTTTCAAAAGATTTTTTTCAAAAATTTGGGATGTACACTCGCAGCCCGGTGGGTCCAGTGGTTAGCGCGTTGACCTCACAGCGCAGAGGTACCGGGTTCGATTCCAGCTCCGGCCTCCCTGAGTGGAGTTTGCATGTTCTCCCCGGGCCGGCGTGGGTTTTCTCCGGGTACTCCGGTTTCCTCCCACATTCTAAAAACATGCATGGCAGGCTCATTGAACACTCTAAATTGTTGCTAGGTGTGAGTGTGAGGGCGGATGGTTGTTCGTTTTTGCGTTCCCTGCGATTGGCTGGCAACCCGTTCAGGGTGTCCCCCGCCGACTGCCCGAATGACGGCTGGGATAGGCTCCAGCACCCACCGCGAACCTTGTGAGGATAAGCAGATCGTCGAATGAATGAAACGGATGTCCACTCATGTCACAAAGTTCGGCATAGTGTGCATTTTGGGTGAATTTAGTTTGGTGAAGCAAGAGCGCCACAGTGTCATCAGCAGGTTGCAACAGAGCTACCGAGAGACTGGAAGAGTCAGTGAAAGGCATAAAAGTGGATATCCTCAGGAAACAAAAAACAAAACAACCGCGTTAGGGATTTGGCTTTTCCGCTTCTGCTACAGTACAAGATTGATAGTAGTCTTGTTTAAACCTGCACAACTTTTCTGGGATCGTCAGTCTTGTTTATGGCTTGGTTTTGAGTTGCACAGCTCAGATCAAGATTCGGGGCTAAATTTATGGGCGGTCTTGTTTTAAGGTGTGCGGCTTTGGTGGGATTTGAGGATGTGGTCTCAAGCGTTCTTTCGAGCTGTGCCGCTTTGTGCTATTTATCTTGTTTTAACGTTGCACATTTTTTGTTGGGATTATGGTGGCCACAGTCAAACTTTTGACATGTGTGGATGATGTGCAATTCTTTATTCGGAATGTGGGAAGTCGTGTGAGCTTTATGGCAGTCTTACTTTCAAGCTTGGCATCTTTTAAGGGATGCATGGCAGTCTTGTTTTAACCTGTGCAGCTTTTGTGTGATTTGCAGTAGGCTCACTTCAAAATGAAAAACGTACAGGAGATTTATGGTCATAATATTCACCATTGTTGTGGAATTTATGGTGGTCTCAAGTTACGTTACACAATTTGAGATTAATGGTACCGCTAGTCAGATTTTAATTTTTGACATTTTTCTGAGCTTGTAGGTAGTCGTGTTTTGAAATGCATTTGGGTTTTCTGGCGGGGAGATTTCTGAGAGATTTTAGAGATTTATGTTCGTCTCACTTTTGGCTGGGCATTTCCCGTGGCATGTGCGGTCGTTTCATTTTAAACTATGCAGCTTTTGTGAAATTTACAGGAGTCTGACATGAAGATGGATGACTTTTGGAGGACGTCACAGTTGTCATATTGAAGCTGTGCAACGCTCTTGCAATTTATGCTTGTCTTGTTTTACGTGTACTTCGGAAAGATTTATCGTAGCGGTGTCTTTTGCGGAAGGTGCGCAAGTCTTATTTGACTGGATTCTTACTTTGAAATGTATCACTTTTGCAAGATTTATGGTCGTCTATTTTTTTTTTCAAGCTTTGTAACATTTCTGAGATTTATGGTGGTCATACTTTAAGATGCAAACAGATCAGCAGAGAAAAAAAAAAGCCATTTGGTGATTTTTCGGAACTGGACTTCTTTAAAGTTGAAGTTACGCTACAACAAGCGTAAATAGCTGCGATGACACCTACCACACGGTGATGTAGTCATAAATGGGCTCCGTGCTCAGTACTGTGAAGTTGATGTAGATCCCGTGTCCGGGTGGGACCCTCACGCTCCACACGCAGTCCTGGAAGTTGGGGTATTCCTCAGGGTGACCGGGAGAGTAAATAGTTCCATTTAGTGAGGTGATGTTTCCACCACAAAGAGCTGTTAAGGATGATAATAGCAAACATTACGCACATTTTTAGTGTTATGACCACTGGCCAATACGCTTTACTAAACTTTTTAAGCCAAGCGGCGCCTTCAACCTCATCAACGTTTGTATTTATTTCCATTTTTGCAGCCCCCCAATGGTGTTTAGCTGGATTATTAGTGTTGGTTTACCACCCCAAGAGGGAATAATCCACATTAAGGGACATACAGTAAAAGCAGAAGTCCTCAAAATTGCCACTCGAACGGTACTTGGATAAAAGTCCTAATAAAATAAGACTATAATAGCTTAGAGATATGATTCTTCCTCTGCAATTAACTGCAGTGGTATCACAACACTCTTTTTAGTGCCTTTCCGAATAAATCTTGTTTTTTTTTTTTTTTTGTAATGCTACAGGTCACACGAGCTCCCTCTAATTGCATTTGCCGTTATTTCCGCTTTTATTGCGGCACGTTTCCATATCAAACAGTCCTAATAAAAATTGCATTTGCCGGGTTCTGAATGGGAGTCGCTGTGCATATCAAACAGGTAGCACTGCAGAGTGAGATAAAGCTAATTGAGCGGATATTAATTACAATATTATTGTCACAGCGTTTTATGTACTTATTTAAAAAAAAAAAAAAAATTTAACCTGCACATCGAGGTAGCGGGTGGTTCCAGTTACGGCTGAGTCCATGCAAACATGTCAGGGAAGCGTCCCCGATGAGGGAGTAGCCAGGAAGGCACTCGAAGGACACCGTCATGCCAACGCTGAAGTCGGTACCGATCACGATGCCGTTCCGGAACGGCCGGGGGTCTGGGCAACTCTGGAGCTGATAGGCTGTTTATAAAAAATAAAATAAAAATAAAAAATAAAAAAAAAGGATTTTAATGGCTGGCCCATAAAGAAGTCTGAAAAAAAAAATATGTTGAAAATTGTAATAGCGATGCAGCACTTGAAGAGCCAACATTCACATTCTGCAGTGAATTGAGTGCTTGGACGCATTGTCCGGAAGGAATAATGCAAATTATTGACATGTTCTTGGAAATGACAAGAAAAGCATTGAAAAATATAGAACAAGAATCCAAAGTTACAAACACAAAAGTAAAGGAAGGTAATTATATGCCACGGCATCCACGCTAAATGGGTGTCAAATTGGACCTTTCTATCGATGAACTCCAACAAAATCCAAAGCATCCTGAAGCTGCACAATCTCAACCATTAGAGAAATAATGTGAAAATGTCGCGTGAGCGTGACTGTTTCACTGTATTGTTGAACATCAAATTCAAGTAACCAGCTATTTGGTGCTTCTAAGCACACCGTTATGGGGTTGGCAATCATGATTATTATTGTTTTTTTTTTTTGACAAAATAATTTGCACATTAATGAAGAGAAGATTGAACAAATGTAATCTGTTTGTGCACATTTCCATGTTGGTTAATAAAATAATCATCGCTTTCGGGCCTCAGTGAATAAACACAAATTTCATCACTGAATTCCCGCCGCCCAAGTGGATCGTTACGCACGCAATTTCCAGCAAGCTTTTCAAAAGTCCCGACCTGTTTTATTTTCAATGGCCGAGATGAAAATATTCATTACAAGTTACAGTCAAATAACCTGTTTGAATTCAATAACCATGCGACTGGTTTGGCTGCGGTTTTGAGCTTTGATTACTTCGATATGCAACAAGAGAATAAGTCATAATATCATGATAAAAAATATAAATTTAGTGTGAGTTGATAATGTGATTTTGATGAACTACTCCCAACTAAACTGTTAAATGTCTTTGAAAATAGATTTTTTCTTCATATACACATATTTGGAATTGACACATTTATACTGTATTACATGTTTTCACATCTATAAATGTTTGTACTGTATCACGTGGTAGCTGGCATCCATTTTATTGGAAATCGGAGCCACATTTTACCCTGGAAGGTGATGTGGAAGCCGGGTTTGTTCTGCGAGTAGTCACTGTGGAAAAAGAAGCTGGTCTGGTGCGTGGTGCTGAACAAAGCCCTGGGAATGAGCGGACCGCTGAAGCGGTCGATGACTGAGCCCGTCTCCAGGCTACCGCTGCGTATTTCCAAGTAGTCGTGGATGGCTTCCGTAGAAAAGTTTACAAACTGCAGATGGATTCCTATGCAAATACGAAAACAAAACTTGATCAGATTGACTACGGGGCCCTGGGCATGCGTGGCATGGGGGATTTAAATTAAAAAAAAAAAAAAAAGAGGCCAAAAGTTTCTCACCGAAACCGACAGGTAAATTGACGGTCCAAGTGCAATCTAATCCACTGGGGTAATTGCCTGGGTAACCGGGGCTGAGGATCACACCGCTTACGTCCGTCAGGGCCCCGCCACACTGAGCTGCAAGCGCACACGCAGAACACACAATAAAAATAATAGCACAAAGGACCTTTTGAGTTGTTGGGGTTTTTTTTGAATGGCAAATGGAGTCTTTAATGGATTCTTCGTCACACTCGCGCAAAAAAAAAAAAAAAAAAAAAAGCGAAGCAGCGCAATATCCAATCCAATTAATTTGCGGCGCAAGGTCAAAGATAAACATCCAATTTCGATGCATCAGTGGCAGCTCATGGGCAATCACGCTGACCAAGAGCACTTATTTCCCCTCGCAGCCTTTAAAATTCACTCACACTGAGAGCTAATCACGTCGGGCATCGCTTCACGACTGCTGCTTGCTTTATTCAAAAGTTGAAAATGGACATTCGAACAACACGGACAACAAGCGTGCTAACAACCTTTTCTCAACTGTAATGTGAATTGGGAAACTATGTTGGGGTGAATGCGAACTGGAACGCTAATGATGCTAATGACCGATTTAGAGCAACAGAACCTGGGTGCAGGATTTGACTTTTAAAATGTATATATTTCCCATCTTACTTTCAATAAGAATTGATAAAATGCTCTTCTCACTTGATGCTAATCATATTATTTTCCCTCAAAATACCAATAATGTTGAAATAAAACAGAATTTTAAGTTTTATAGGAAAACAATTTGATGCAAATAAAGATATATTTAAAAAAAAAGAAACCGACGCATTTTCACAAGCATGAAGACATAATTGAGGAGGAAAAAAATCCATCCTGTCCATAATTTGTAGATAAAAAAAAAAGATGTTGAAACAGCACTGGATAAAATCCACAGTTTACAAACTAAAAAGATTTACCCGAATAAAACACAGTTTTTACGACAATATCACGAGTAGTTATTTCCAACTAAAAGGAGGTTTTGAAGCTCTCTATTTGATTTTTCCTCCAGAGTCTATTTGAGCATTGGCATTCTCGCAGCACAGGACGACAAGATGGCATCTGCTGTGGCCGGTACCGATGACAACGTGTTACCTACCAAGACAAAGAGGGACCGGGTAGTTCCATCTGCGAACTGGTCCTGGCATGCACGTGATGTGAGCATTTCCCTACAACGATTAAACAAAAAAAAAAAAGAAAAAGAAATTAAGTTTGAAAGCGTAGCAAACCTGATTAATGGCATTTGGACATTTTCTCTCACCCACAGAGATGAGGTAGAGACATGTATTATTTATAGCAGAGTGGATGTAGTGCCGTTTCCCTCTGATTCACAGTTTTAAGTACTTTTGCTTTGTGCAGCCGAGGGGATTAATAAAAGCGAGGATGAGCTGAGACATTTAAAACATTTTTTTCTTTTTCTTTTTTTTATTAATACAGGGTCTAAATGTGCTCTCTTTCTTCTTGAGTAATAAGCACACAGGTTCACCTGGAGAGAATAGCCTTGGAGAACTGCACAAATACATCCGCTACAATTGTCTTATAAAACAGCAGAGACATGAGAATGATGTCTTTGTTTTACATTAAAAAATAAAAATAAAAAAAGGCGGCTATTTTACAAGAATGAATTTGAACTTTTAGGGGGATAATGTGAGAGAAACAAAAAGAAAAAAGTCAATGCGGACATACCTGAAGAGAGTATCCTTGTTCGCAGGAGAACTGCACGACGTCGCCCACCATAAAACGATCGCCTTGTCTTATGCCAAAGTTTGGAGTCTGGGGCTCCGGACACGACTCCAGGCCGATAGCTGAAAAAGGCATTTAGTGAACATAAATTTGCTTAACTTTATATGACTAAAATTGTTGCATGAATATAGTTGAATAATGTAAAAAAAAAAATATCCCAATAGTTGGTTTTTTTTTTCATTTATGAAAATTAAGCATTCATTTTGCAAGAAAAAAAAAGACATCAGTTCCTTTCCCTTTCCATTTATCACTTATGAGACATCATCCACCTCAACCAGCGTGAAGCAACAAATTGCGTTTGTGGCTTTTGAATATCCGACTGTAAAAAATATGATCTGGTAGGGCACTGTCACACGTGGCCCCTTGATATAATGCCCACTGTGATGGGCTGATACCTGTATATTCTAGATGAAAGCCGGCGGCAGAGACACTGATGTCGGAGCTGAAACTGAGGTAGAGGTTGTTGGAAGTGCTGTTGAGCAGTGGTGGGATGGTGGTGCCTGGGAGAAGGGGGGGTGGGGGTAAGCATGAGGAAAAAAAAAAGACACCTGATCACACTGATGACAACCTGGCAGAAAAATAAACAACAACAAAGACATTCGCTCCTCCCTTGGAAGGAGATGCAAGGGTCTCGCAAATTGTTGTTTCATTTGAGGCCGACGTTTTATTTGAAAGCAGAAACGTTGGCCTGACCTAGTTGCGAAGTAAAAAAAAAAAAAAACGTCTGAAGCCAAGCTGTCACAGTTCACCGTGTTTCTGCCTCGTGATGCCCTTTCATGTTACAGAACGCTAACCTCCGCTAAGCTACTCAGTACGAAAACGACACTGCTGCGCATCCGTGTTAATATTGCTCTGTGATATTTGGCAACCCGTTTGACCATGTCAGTGCATCCCTGGTTTTTGTTTTTTTTTGTTTTTTGTTACTATTGTTCTTGTAAACTGATGGATATGATTGGCTGGCGTGATTGAGGGGAATTAATTTGCCTCCCCGCTGTTCCTTTTTCCATTCCACAGGAAAGCTCATTTATTATCATGACAGAGCATTATAAATATATAAAGATATTTTTCCTTGCTGAATGAATAATGGATGACGCAGCATAATTAACGGTGTGAGTTTTACGCTAATGATTATTTTGGAAGGATTTCATGAAGAGTTGTACATTTGTGGTACTCTTGGCTGGCCAGATTAAATAAAAAATAGTCGAATGAAGTTTTTAAAATAAAATCGAGATGGAACTAAAAAAAAAAAATAAGAATCGAGAAAATCTACTGGGAAAATCATGTACTTTGATTTGAAATGTCCAGATTACAGAAAAAATTTCACAAGAAAAAAAATGGGATTTTATGTGAATAATCGATCTTTTTTCTTATCCTATGGTTGCATTTGTACGGTGTGTTTTGTGAACAAATATGACGCAAGTAATGATCTTGTCTGAAACTCATTACGTCCTCGCTTTTTCCTACCCCTCCAATTTTCTGAGGCATCAAACAAGATTGCCCAGTTACATATTCATTACTCATCGTTAAAAATAACTACCGGTCGAGCCGATTCTATTGCACGGCCTAAACAAAGGCAACGTGCATTTGGTTTGTAGACAATCCAACTGCAACGCCATATGCGATGCTACCATTTTTCAAGACTTGTGTTTCTTGTGTTCCCTCAAAAGTCTCGAGCGAACATGAGCATGACGGAATAAATGTCTTACCAGAGTAGCTTCCCAGCCTCGGCGCATGGTTGTCCGCTCCATCGTAGAAATCCAAAGAGTCCCAGTTGTGCTCCGTGGCGAAACTCACAACCTGAACCTGAACAGAGAGAACGTTGGTCACAAATCTGTGAAAATTTGTCACAATATTACAAGAAAAGATTGTAAGTTGCAATTTTACAAGAGAATGCATATGCAGTACTTCTGTTTAAAAAAAAAAAGGGGGGGGCATCTTATCAAGTTCAAACCAAGTTGATGAAATAAACACTATTATTCTTCACTAAAATGAGACGGAAAAAAAAATACAATGAATAGAAAACATGAAGAAAAAGTGGCATCATGTCATGCAATTTGTGTCTGCCCAAAACAACCTCTCTTGATTTGACACGCGTGGCAGTTTATCTCTGAAGTGCCTTGAGAGTGCCTCTGTTTGCCACACAATCGGCCGTTATCTCTTTCGTATGAGACGTTATCGACTCGTGCTTGCTAACCGTCCGTCCCTCCCTCCATCTGTCCGTCATCCCGCCTAATAATCTCTCTTATCTCCTCTCGGCGTACCTGCTTGCTCAGCTTCGAAGTCAATGATACGCAAGGTCAGTTACCTGGATTCCAGCTCCTTCGGGGACCGACACCTTCCACACGCAGTTCTGGTTGTTGTCGTACGGTTCCGGGTAGCCGGGCGACAGGATGGTGCCGTGACGGGAGCTCAACACGCCGCCGCAGGGAACTGAGAGGAGGATATTATTTTACAAGAATACAGTTGACCGAGTTACTACGACAAGTGCGTTGCATTTTTTTTTATTTTTTGCTTGCTTAGTTACCAATACAAGTGGGCAAGCTGTCGTTCCACTGCGCCAGGTTGTCGGGCACACTCTCACAACGGATGGCGGTGGAGCCGTGCAAGATGTAGCCAGGGTTGCACTCAAACTGGACCAGGGAGCCCACCGCAAAGTCGTTGCCGAGGCGGCGGCCGAAGCGCGGCTCTGGGACCGAGCTGCACTGAGTGGAGCTGGTCCGCGGCACGGCTGGTGACAATGACAAGGAGACAATGCTGCTTTTGATTGATTCGATTATCTGCAGTCATCATAACGTTAAGAAGACATGAGAATGTCATAGGAAGGGTGCTTTTTTTTTGGGGGGGGGGGCGACAGACTGACCTTGGTAGACAAAGTGGAAGCCTTTGGCCGTTTCCGGCCCCATGGTCGTAAACTTAACGGTGATCTGATTGCCCGAACTCAGCGGCAGCGACTCTCCTGGAACGAGATAACATTTCATTTGTTTCCAACGCCGACACCCCCTTGGCCTCGCCACCACGACGCTTTCATCCATCAACATACTCATCCATCAGTCCTTACCGGAGTGGGACCCGGAGAGAGATGACAGCAGCGTGCTCTGCTGAGTGGGCCCGTCGTAGATCTCCACCACATCGTTTAGCGACGTCTGGAAAAGCACAAACTGGCCGAAGAGAACTGAAAGAGGGACGATGGGAAAGGGCAAGTGAACAGAGAAGGTCATCACGTTAACCTGTGCCCAAATCCAGAGGGATACAGTCAACCTGCAAAGGAAAATCCCACCACCGTTGCCGACCTTGAAGATCACCAAATAAACATCAGCTTGTACCTGCGCTAGCATCGGTAACACACACGAGTACAAAATCCAACCTTCTATTTTAGGCGTCATATTTGCAATAATGAGCTTGAGACATATATTTTTACAATACACGATTTGATAATTTTGCAGTGTTTAAGCCTACCAAAAAATAATATAAAGCTGTAGGTGGAGAGGGGCGTTGGGGGGTGGGGGGGATTCCTTTTTTTTTTCTCAAGAAAAAGTAGTGATTTTAAGCAAAAGTTGCAATACTACAGTTAAAGACTCCAGAATATATGTGGTAGCCCGTGAATCATACATCACAAGCCGTGTTGGCTCAATACAGCCATCAGGAGGCTTCGCGTCGGTTTTAAAATCAATCTGGGCTGCAGGAGCCGCTGGCACTTGGTGGTTAATTACCAGCTAACGTCTAAAAGGACAGCGCTTCTTCTCCGCCTTGGTGTATGATGAAAGGTGTCGCAGTGGAATGTGAATCGCGCCCTGGACACCCATATAATACCTGGAAAAGCTCGTGCTGTATGTCGGCAGGGACATCCTTAATGATACTCGAGGAGGGCTGCAAAGACATAGCGAGACTATTTTCTGTACGATGAACCGGTGCTCTATGCGGATTTGGAACCTCAAAACCGTGCGTTTTAATACGTTTCAAAGGGTTTAAAGCGTGTGAGAGGGACAAAATTATCGACACAATATTTTGATACGGTCGCTTTATGAGGATTTTCACCTAAAGTGAGCGTGTCTTGAATGTATCCCCCCTTGCAGTATACACATGAATTCCTGCAGCGGGAATCCATAAGAAATAAAGTCAAATCTTGCTAAGACACATGCTTCGCTTTAATGGAGAAGCTTATTTCATGTTGGAATAATGCTGGCAAAGAGGAGGCATTGAACCATCATTTTCCCTTTTTTTGTGAATCGCAAACCAAAACTAATCCTCCAAAAGACAGCTCATTTCCAAAAGGGACCTTCCAAAAAAATTATGGGATATTGACTTTTTTAAGTGCCTGTCTGTACATATTTTAAACCCAGGAGTACCTCATTTTGTTAGATTGCACAGATGAAAGTTTGTTACCAAATTATTTACTGCTTATTTTAAATGCTTGCTGAAGCACAAGATGCAAAAATTACCTGAACTGCTTGCAGATGATCAAAAAAAAAAAAAAGGCTGACTGACCAAGGTTATAAGTCAATGAACGTTTCCACTCATATTCAGTGTGGGATATCATCAAATCAAGAAATAACCTTCCAGAGCACAAATTGTAGATGTGTGTGCATTTCTTTTTTCTTTTTTTTTTTTTTTTTAATGAGCACTGACAGAAACAACAAAAACAAGCTGCTGCTGAGCGCGGGGGCGGATCTGGCCTTGAGTATGCAGGCCGAGCAAATGCTAGCTTCTCCCCGTCAAAAGCGTCGTCACAGAGGCGACGCGACGAACACCGCTCGCTAAATGGAATGAGACGGGTGACCATTGATGGTCTTTGGGAGAGATGCTATTTATACACGGCGCCGGCGGGCACAATTGGACCCCGTCTCAAATAATTACTGGCTGCAAGTCAGAGTCGGTTAGCTAATATGCTGTCAGACAACATATTGCTAGCATGCGTGATATATATATATATATATATATATATACATCGTTGCCTTGAAGTTCGTACACCCCTGAAAGTTGTACAGTAGGCAAATAATCCCCGGCACATTCACAGTTCACTCCAGCGAAGCTCGGATATTTGCTGTGGCGTTAGGTGGAGTCCAGGAGTAACTGACAGCAATCTACCCAGTTTATAGTCGGATCCCAATCTACCAATCTAGGATTTTAACTAGCGATGCCATGCCACAATATGGCAACAAAGCACTGTTTGTTTTTTTCCCCCCCTATTAGACAAGGCTATGACCTGACGAAATCATCAACAAATGAGCCCCAATCAGCAGCTGGTATGCTTGACATATTGTAAAGATTTTTTGCAGTCACCATCTAATGCGGGCAGAGAATGGAGTGAATTAGAATCCACCGTGAAAAAAAGTCACATTCATCGGGGCTTGCAGCTTTAATTCCAAATATAATTAATCTCAATGGGGGCAGTTTGTCATGAAAGCCAACCAGGTGCAGCTGTGGGGGGGAATGTACAATATGGCAAGAACCTCAAGGGATTCCATACAGTATTGTTGATGTGGGGTGAAGCCAACAAGTTGGCAGGACTGCATCAAACAATGATCGCGTTGGCCCAATTAGCTGGAGATGGAATGGTCTATACGTGGCTCGAACAAAGGAGCCAAAATGGAAGAAAAAGGCTGCTACTCTTAACAGTCGTGCTGTAAAACAAAAGCTGACCGGATCAGAGAGAACAAGCATCATCTTTCAGCCACTGCTTCACTGATTAATCCTGACCTGGAAGGAAATGACTGGACGGCCAACATCTTTTGATCCGGCTCTTATATGCCCACGGCTTTTATCCGTGAAGGTTGAAACATTCAAAGGTTTGATCTTGGGAAGTCAAAAATGAACTCATTGAAATCAGGTTGGATAGAGGGAAGAATTGTGATCACACGATTAATTAGTGCTTTTCACTCCAACAACCGAGGCTATACAAAGTGTGCAATTTTCATGGCTTTAACCTATTTGCTGTTTTATTTGCCCAATCATCCTTATTAATTTGTATACAACTCACAAAAAGCCAAAGTAAATGCGCACACACTCATCAATCATCACGACAACGGGGAGCTGTTTTCGATTTTGTCCGATTTGTGGAGCATTTTCTTGGAATTTTATCTCAAACTCTGAATCGTTGCACTCCAAATATTCAAGTTTGGGGTGTTTTGTGTGTACTGTTGTGTACACTAAGTAGTGCACTGTTTATTTTGTATTCTATGATAGCTTTACTAAACATTGCTCTCATGAAGCATACGTAGACCATTTTATGGCTGATTCTGCACTCGAGGTTTGTATTTGTACAGTTGATCTGATCTGTCCACTTGCGCTGCCGTTATGTATCACATTTGGACCTTATAAATTGTAATTCAATTAAAGCTTCTCCGATGCTCACCAAATTCGCGCGGTACAGCTATGGAGTAGACGCAGGTTTGTCCGGTGGTGTAGTTTCGAGGGAAATTTGGAGATAAAACGGTTCCTTCTGATCCCGTGGAGCGACTTCCGCAGGGGGCTGGAAACGGACGGAATATGAGGTTATGGAAGAAGTTAACTTGAGCGGAGGAATCTTTTTGGTGAGTCTCTGACAGAAACGGCATTCCTACCCTGACAGCTCGGCAAAGCCCGGTTCCATCCGGGCCTGCCGTCGTCTCCCATGCTGCAGGTCAGAGTAGAGTAACCCTGAGGACAAGATAAAACATTGAAGGCAAAAAAAAAAAATAAAAAAAAATAAAAGACCTACTGATGATGATCCTTGAGCCAACTGATCATCAACCCATCAGATTCTCCATCCACTCATCCAACCAAGTACCTGCAGAACATATCCAGCCTCGCAGTAGAAGGTAACCGTGGAGCCCAGTTTATAGTCTGATCCCAGTCTGGTCCCGTTCAGCACCACTCCCGGGTCAAAGCAGGACTCCCTCAACTTAGCTGAATGGCAAAGAAGCAAGAGCTCAAAGGAATATTGACTTCTCAACATCCCCTCTGCAAGGATGATGAGCGGGTGCTTTCACCTTTGTATTCCAGGTGAAAGCCGGCGTAGGACACGGAGCCGTCGCTTCTGAAGGCCAAATGCATGGTGTTGGAGCTGCTCTCGATCCTTTCAGGCAGTTTGCTGTCTTGGAAGCTGCCGATCAGGGGGCTGTTGCTGTCCGGACCGTCGTAGATGTACAGGAAGTCATAGTTGGGCTCAATGTTAAAACTGGCCGGGGGGGGGGGGGGGGGGGGGGGGGATTTCGGAGAAGAGAACTCAGGTTAGCGTATTATTGTTTCTCCCGTATAAATCTGACTGACTTTGCTGCTCTTTAAACTCTGGGGAAAAACTTGGACTCTTGCTGGATTTGCACTCTCCCAAGGAAAGCCATAAAGTATGCCAATAAAACAAAAGATAAGTGAACTTTTCAAGAAAAAAAAAATCGGTACCTGATGAATGCGAGCGACAGGACATAATCGGGATTGACGGCGATGAGCCAGTCGCAGTCCTTGGAGTGCGGGTAGGGATGTGGAAAGTTTGGGGATAGGATGAAGCCGCTGGAGCCGGTCAGGTTGCCTCCACAGGGAGCTGAATCACAGATAATCAATCAGCGTTTCCCTTGACATCTCCGCTTTGAAGGTAAGACTTCTCACCGATGCAGACGGGCGGGCTGGGCTGCCAGTAGTATCTGTTGTCCACTTGTATGCAGGTGATTTTGTCATCCCCCTGGAGCTCGTATCCCGGGTCGCACTGAAAGGACACCGAATCGCCTGGTTCCCGGCCGTCGCCGCTGCGGGTGCCGTTCATCGGCACCCCCGGGTCCCTGCAGGCAGTCGCGACTGAGCCTGCACAAATCAATCGGGTGCATCAGTACAAGCACGTGGACCTTGTTCAGACGTCAATATTCTTCCTGTTGGGGATAATCAAAGGGCAGGGGGATGATACGCCCACGAAGCAAAGGGGTCAAGCCCTTCGCGTCACGTGCGCTCTTTGCTAGTTGGTTCATTTCAGTTCGCGCTTGATGCGACGAGCCACCGGACTCGGTCGCTGGATTTCCAGGTTCCACTCACTGGAAAACTGGATGGCGAATCCCGACTTGCTGATGTAAAAGTCGGTCTCGAATTGAACGGTGACGGTGTTCAGAGTGGAGTGGATGCCCTCAGGCAGCAGCGACCCGCTGAGCTCGGCCAGAGACATTTCATTGGTGGGAGGTCCGTCCCAAACCCGTAGCATGTCGTGGCTGGCCTCGGTGTCAAACGCCAGGAACTCAAGGCTTCAGAAAACGTCAGAAAAACAAATACAAGGTCCTGAAAACAGTATTCTGGACGAGACTGTTGTTCGCCACGGTCCTTTATTACCTAACAATGTTTCCAGAGTCCACCTCGATGGTCCAGGTGCACCGGAGGTTGTTGTCATACGGAAACGGGTATCCGGGAGAAAGAATCCTCCCCGTAGACTCACTCTTGAAACGTCCGCCACACTCGGCTACCACAAACAAAAATGGTGTCATGTATCAGAATTGCAAAACATTTCGACTGAATTTCCTCAAATATTGAGTCATTTTACTCGTCTGTCAAGAGAATCAGAACCAAGTAGCGGGTCAAGTGAAATTTCTTTTTGACTTGGCGTAGCCGAATGACAGACATCCGCAACATGTACCCGGTCTAGCTTTTTACTGTGAAAAGGTTTTGCCGTACGTGCGCCGTCGCAAAGAGACGTCATGTTTTACCGCAAGGCATCGTTGCATCAGATGTTCACCTCAAGGGAAAATGCAGCTTCCTGAGAAAATAGGTTGCGAATGCGGCCATCTTGAAGGGAAGGTGCGAAATTACAGGATGTAGGGCAGTTCGGGCATTATTTTGTCCCCTTTGTAGCCACCGTGAGATAAAATCATGACAATTCAGTAGACGTGTGCACAAATGTTTCCTCACATTCTGGTTAAACTGCACTTTTGCAATAAAAGCATCAAGGCCAATTATTAACAAATTACGTACAAACCGATTTTAAGTCACTCAAAATGATGTTGCTGGTTTTTATTTATTCCGTGTTTTTTTTTTTTAACTTTGTGGTAAGAAAAATACTAATGAGGTCACGTTCCTCCTGGTCGTTGTCTGACAAAATATAAATCGCCCCCTTTCAATCTTTCTCTCCCTTGCCGTTATATATTTCCACCATTTCCATCCCATCTCCGCTTTCCCTCTGTGCCTGTGTTTCTATATCCCGCTGGCATTCCTCCCTCACTGGAATATATTAGCTTGAATATGAGGAGCAATTTTAAGAGTCCGCTCCTTGCTTTAAAATAAAATTTAAAAAAAGACAGAAAGTAGAAAATCGAAGATTTTGGGGGTGTTAAAGACAGAAAGGGGTAATAAAAAAAAAGCAATATAACCTGAAGATGGGAGGGAAGGTGAGCCACAGTCAGAGTATGTGACTGCTAAAAAATAAAGTCAGAATATCGGCCCTCGGTTTTATGAGCGTTCCATTATTGATAGTGAGGAGGGACGGAGGCTTATTAAGCTGAATTTCAAATCAAGAGCGTTGAGGGAAGGAAGAGAAAAGGTTCTTTAAACTTTTACGTTTGCTGTTCTGCTTATTGCAGCCATCCATCTGTTTTCGAGGCACTTCCCGCTTGCTGTCTTCGCTGTAGAGCCCCGATTATTTTGTTGCTGCTTTCTGCCATTTAGCCCAAAGAGATGAAACGACGATGCAAAACATGAAAGGAGACGACTAAATATCGATGCAGATGGATGAAATGTGAGACCGGTAAGTGCATGCACACTGCCAAAATCCTTTTTTTTTTTTGATTGCCTCGTCAATTATGAACATGAAATGATATTGTGAACACTTAAACTTTAAAACATAATCAATTTCAATTGCATCAAACATGTGATGTCTTTTTTTTTGTCATCCAGAACAGGGATTATTGCGCAATTGCTGTATCATGGAAACATTGTGATGATACAGTATTGTTTTTTTTTTGTGTGTTTATTGGGTACATAGCCATCACAATAATCACTGCATCACATATTTGTTCATGTTGAAATTTGAACTGAGGATGTATAATTTGATGCAGGTTATACATCTACATTGCCACGACGCATGGATGTTTTCTTCTTGGTATCACTATTTAGTCCGTTGGGGGGATGATTAATTAATTAATAATTAATGATTAAAACATGCCATTATATTTTCATGGCATATTTCAAAAGCAAAGCCTTGAATTCAACAAAGCAGCCACCCCTCCTTGAAAGCCTCGCGCTGCTTGGATGTAATTCCCATTCAGGTAGGTTGCATTCTTTTGTTTTTGTCAAAATGCCCGAAGGCTCCACTGAGAATGATTAAAATGTGCTTGTGACCCGAGTCAGAGTAACTGGGTTTCTTAAAGAAACAATTCGGCTTGAAGAGAGATAAATAAAACCATTATTTTATCTCATTGTATTTGCTTTATCACAGGGGGAAAAAAAAAATGGCAAAGAAACAAATAGATCGGTTTGGGGAAAAAGGTTGATATAGATCTCTGGAATGAATCGGCTTTTTTAGAGTGGATGATAATATCCTGGGAAAACCACAAAGCTATCTGTAAATAAAACTCAGCTTAGTACCAATTCCACGCATTGGGTCTTGGTGGCACTGATGCTATTCACCATGAATAAATGCCTCAGAAGCAGAAAGAAAAAAAAAGAAAAAAGGGCCGCAAAGCACAAAATCCATCCGTACAGGAGATAAAGAGTTGCGTCAATTGATCGCCATGGTAACGTACCAATACATGAAGGAAGGGGGTTATCCCAGGCTCTCCTCTCGCCCGTCATGCACTTGACCGTGGTGGCCCCGTGCAGCGTGTAGCCGGGCTCGCATCGGTACGTGATGCTGCTGCCGGAGAAATGTCCTTGGTCGTTGACCTTGAAGCCAAACTGCGGCACGCCCGGGTCCTCGCAGTGAGACAGCTCAAAACCTGCAATAGAGACACGCAGCGGACAGGGAAAAACAGCTTGAGTCTGGCTAACTTTCTTAGCCATCATATTTTCAGTTCTCATCCGTATTTAATAAACAAGGCGGTGATACACGAGCAGCTCCACACCATTTTTCATTCAACGTCCTCGAGTCTGTCGGAGCTGTTTCCATGGTAATACGAACACGAGTCCCGTTTATTCGCTCGCAACCATTTCACAAGCAGGATATGAAGCGTTATATAAATAGTGTTTATCCTTGCGAGACCCAAGCCGGTATCTACGGCGTTACCCCGAAGATAAATTGCATCGGGAAGACAATATAATTTGAAAGAATTCGGGGGGGTGGGGAGGGGAAAGTGTTGGAACGGATAAATGTCCGATATTTATTCAACACATCACGGAACGGTTGCATCCAAGTCAATTTCCAGACTTAAAACCAAAAGAGCATGCACTCCACATGTAAAGGAACATTTTAGCACGGGATATGAAGGCATATACTCCATAAATAATGTTCATCCCTGCAAGTACTCAAAGAGATAAAATATTGCCACAAACGCATTCACATGATACACCTCCGTTCCTCCAATTTTACTTACACAGTTAAATATACTGTACATCCTTCAACCCTTAGATGTCCTTTCGCCACTTTGTGCCATTCTTCACCCCGAGAACCCCCGCCACCATCCACATCTGACCAACACGGTCCATGCCCGCCTTGCAATTTATGAGGCCGCACGACCCAGCTAAACTGTCGTACGTGATTCCCCCGAGACATGCGCCGGATAGTAACGGATATGAAAGGAAACTGCTGCGAACTCACTGGAGTAGACCAATTTGAATCCTTCCCCCGTGGCTTCTGGGTCACTGTAAAAATCCAGCCACAGGTGATTGGAAGTGGAGATGAGAGTCAGGCCCAGCATGGACGTGCCGGTGAAGGCCCCCAGGACATGGGCCGTGTTGTCCTTGCCGTCGTGAATCTGATTTTAGATAAAAGCAGATGACGAGGTAAGGACAGATGACTGTTTTTATTTTTTTTGGGAGATATGATACCAGTGGGCAATGGAGTACATACCTTGAGTATGTCCCCGTGGGCCAGGTGAAACGTCCGGGCAGAAATGTTGATGCCTTTCCCAGCCTGAACCTGTTTAGCGGCACAGACTTCAATGTCAGAGGCTAATGTTCAGATCCATGGGGATAGACGGTGGAGAATAAGAAGAAGCTAGCTCCAAAGCTAATGCTAATAAAAGGCCAACCTACGTATGCCAGGTAGACAAATGCAGGTACAAATAGTGTGACAGTCCTTATTCTATGTGTGTTGGGTATGTTTCTTTTAGTTTACATTTATTTCATTGTACGTTCATTGTGTATCTTGTCTCCATACACAGTGCTACAATGCTAATGCTTGTGTAGTTAGCAGTGGTTTTATGACAGCTGTGTTGTCATTTTTAGCTACTTGTTGTGCTAGTTAGCACAACAAAATGCGGGCCCTCTTCATAAAGTAGCCGCTATTTACCTGGATGCTGTAGATACACTCGTGGTTGTTGTCATAGTTGAGTGGGTAGTTGGGCGAGAGCAGGATGCCTTCGTTGTTCATGACGGAGGAACCGCACTCAGCTTACGAAGGAAAAAAAGACAAAAACAAAAAAAATATTACAATAATTTTCCAAAGTGAAGCAATATTTGGAGTTCAAAAGATGAAATTGTTAACATTAGCAAACACATACACAACATTTGAGAGTGAAAATAAGAGCTTCATTTTTCATGATTAACAAGCCCCGTTTTATTTGCGTTAAAATGTAAATTGGTTTATGTGTGTCACCCTATGGTATCAATATGAACCCTTAAATGAATTTATGCTGTACCGTAATTGCGGAAAGCTGCCAAAACACTACTTTTGTCTAAATGAAGCTTCTCAACTCATTTGAACAGGCCCTCGGGACTCAGATGCCACCAGATGGTGCCAGAGCAAAACCATTATTGCTTTGGCCTGACCACCAAACCATTTGGGAATTACGAACCACAAATACGCGGATGTGCACTCTATGAGATGATTTTTCAATCCATTTTCCTTTTCCAAGAAAACGCTGATCACCTTTCGCCCCCATAAACGGTTGAACAGTCCTAATGTGAATTTGTGCGCGGCTAATTTAATAACCGGGCTTAAGTGCTGTGTTGTCAGCAATCTACTACCCTCCATTGTGAGAAAATGAGACAGCAGTGCAATTCCAATGAGTAAATTACCTCCAGATTCCCACTTGACTGGGAAGCCACTCTGCACCCTGCATCAGCATGTCCCATGTGAATACACCATCTCACAGACACCGCTGCGAAACCCCGGCTCTGTGTCGCTACTGGTGTAACAGTCGTATTACAGCTGTCATCGTGTCAATAAATCACATTGTGGCAGCTTTCCATTGAGCAAATTACCTCTCGGCCCCCACCTCTCGTGCTCTTTCTTCTCGCCCTCTTCATGAACAATGCGATTTCACCCTCACCTAGTCCAATCACTCACTTTTCTTTTTTTTCCCTTCCATTTTCTAACCCATTTATCCACCCCCCGTTCCTTGCTAAATGGAAGATAACGTGGGGAGAATTGCAAGGAACAATGGAGGGGAAAGGCGGAGCCAGTGAAACTTTAAATGCTTTATAAAAAGGCACCACTTCCCAATGCTTGACCTACTTGGGCGCAACAAACACAGACTACCAAGGCAGATTCTTATCCTACCCTAAATAAACAAACAAATAAATAAATAGTAATGGCTCTGGTCGTTACTGGTTCCCTTTACTAAATGCTCAGTAAAATGCTCAGCAACAACAAAAAGCCCAAAGTTAGCAACGCGACAATGGAGGTGTGATTATTTGACTTAAGACGCGCAGCGATGCAACAGGAACTAAATATAGCGACGCGTACACACTACGGAGGACGAAAACCGGCACGCAAGGCCGTCCGTCACTTTGCATGATCCATCGCAACTGACACGCTCCAAAATGACGCTGTGTTTCTTTCCTTTCTTTTTGCGACCACCATTTCATGACTTTTTTTTTTTTTTTTTTTTTAACCAGTCATTTAGTGAATTTTATCATGTGGATGTTCACCAATTTATCATCCATCATTTGTTGATTTTGGTTTTTCATTTTGGGACATTATTCCAGTAGAACGGACGTATTGTTAGTGTATTCTGCGGTAATAATTCAGTTTTTTGCATACATGAATCTTCTATCACTTCCACACACGCTTCCGTTTCAGGTGTTTGTTATGTGTAAGCACACATTTCCATTATGCTGATCCCTTGTGGAGTTTCATTTCATTCATTTTTTTTCCCCCCCAGCTTCGTCTCCAAGACAGCTTTCTGCGTGTGCGCGTTTGCCAGCGTATCTTCACTGATCTACAGCCAACATCCGCAATGTTTGCTCCGAGAACACGCTCTGTAATCCCTACCAATAGACATCTCGCTGATTGGGTCCCAAGGTTGAACGCCATTGCGGAATCCAGCCAAAAAAAGCAAACAGACTCCGCCGCTACTGCGGAGGCGTGCAACAAGAATCACACACATCGGTTTCCGTCCAGGAGATCCGTTGAGACGGGACTCTTTGGCTTCATTAAAATAGATGTGGAGTGATGTAAAGACGTCTGCTGCACTCACAAAGTCAAAAGTCCCAACCCGATGCCCCATGAACAGCATCTTACTTTTTAGTTGGAGCCCATTAAATCTGCATGTTTTGGTTGCCTCCATGAAGCTGCCCAAGGCCAAGCGATGTGCCCGTAAATGGTCGTCGTTGTTCTTTTTCGATTATCCACTAAACGCTGCGCTTGCACTGCTAAGCGCATGCTTGTGGAAAAAAAATAATAAAAATCGCACCGCTGAATCAGTTCAATCAAATCAAGCAAGTCCTGGTTTGAATGCACAGAGCGTTCACACTAATGCTAATGTGCTTAAAACTATTATCACGCTCAATAGGAGCACCGTGGCTAAGTGGAGTCAAATTATCGAAAAAACAAATTACGCGGCTCGTTTGGAATGAGTATTTGCTATCAAAATATTTGATTCGATCGATTTTTTTTAATGGCTTTTATAAAACGTCAATGCGGGTTTCCAGTCACTGTACCCGATGAGAATCAACCGTTGAACTGTCAAATGCGCGCACATACCGACACATCTCGGCAGAGGAGCGCTCCACATCCTTCGGCCGCCACCCAGGCAGATCAGCTCCGGCGCCCCCTCCAGGCGGTAGCCCATGTCGCAAGAGAACGACAGTGTGTCGCCGATGCCGAAGTTATAACCGTTTCTCCGACCGAAGCGCGGCGTCCCGGGATCCTCGCATGGCTCCAGCGTGTACTCTGTGGAAAGAGTCGGAATGGAACCCGTTTTTTTTTTTTTTTTCCAAGCCCCACCGAGGTGGAAATCTAAATGTATCTTGAAGAGGTAGTGACTGGTGGTGTGTTATGTGACGTAGGAGAGTGTGAACTGTGGGCAACAGCAGAAATGTGTTCCTTGTGTCTTCATTGTACTGTTCTCCCAGCGGTCGATAAACGACAGAAAAAGGCATTGGTGATTTTTTTGAAGAAACTGTCACATCACTCCTGATTCACATGATGTTTTGCAATAGGTTAGTATTTAGCTAGCGGACTTTCATTTGACAAAATCATATGGATTGGTACAACACTGATGTTTAAATATACAACCATTTTCTTCTTTTATGTTTGGTTTAATTCTCCTTTCGTGTGAATTTGACAGAAACCTTCCACTTGAAGCGAGCATGGCATTGCCTTTTAATGAGAGAACTGTGCACGCAAGAGTCAAAGTGATACGTGATCGTTTCTCATTTTTCTTGACAGTGTTAAGAGAGAGAAGAAGTGTTCAGGAATATTTTAAAAGTTTGTAATTGTGTAAAACGTGTAGGTGGGTAAAACCGTTTTACTTTATGTAGTTCTTGACATTGCATAATTTCACTCGACAGGTGAAAGGAAAAAAAAAAAACATTCCAAGCTGCAGCAGGGATTTATGCAATACAAAAATGGATGTGTTCCATAATCGAAAAAAAAAACAAAAACATAATCCCGCCATGTCTTGCGTTCGCTGTAACGCAACCGCAATATGTAGGGGAGGAATTCTACAATAGTAGAATTAAGAACCTTTCAGCGAGGCTTTTTGTGAGAATATGCTCGCAAAAGCGCGAGTCGGATGTTTTATGACACTACTCGAGAGCAGACATTTCGGCGTGCAATCGACGCCATCTGGCAGACAGGACAATTTCAAACTCCAACAGCAAAGCAAAGCAAAAACACAAGAAGAAACACCAGTTGTTTTTGTTTTTTAGGTTGTGTTAACATGCGCTGATTTTCCAAAGGTTTCAGGATGACAACACCAAGCCACATAATTCATTCGTGCGGTACTCCAATGTGCTGTGAGAAGTCACTCTGGAACTAATTAGACTGCATTTGGATCACGCTTCCACAGTTGGCTGGCGACCAGTCAAAGGTGTAGCCCGCCTCACTTCCAAAGTTAGCTGGGATTGGCTCCAATTTACCTACGATCCAAATGAGTACAAACAATATCGAAAAAATGGATTGATGGACCAATCTAGATTTGAGCTACACTGTCATGTATTTTTGCCTTTCGTCTCACCACGAGGTTTTTGGAGTTATAAACGGAGATTTTGACAGTGAAGTCCAACAGGTTTAAAGAAAGTAAAGTGTGAAAAATGGAGATTGGGGTGGGGTGTGTGTGTGTGGGGGGGGGGGGGGGGGGTAAAGTCCGGACTTGAAATATGCAACATTATCTCTTGCATTACCAACAGAACATCCTAATACGTCATCTGGCCAGACTCTCCAATCAGCTATCCCGTTTGTTTTCTTGTTAATTTTAATGAAGCCTGCAGACCCGCACCACCCCCCCCCCCCCCAACACATTTGGGTTGCCATATCGCCTCCAAGTCTCTTATGAGATATAGGTTGCTTGAAGGCACTCTGAGTCAGACCTCCATTTGTCTAAAATGACGCTTTACCGCCAACACGAACTTGCAACAGCAGGATATGTGGCTGTGTTGCGGCGAGGAGGTGTATTTTTAGCTCTCAATAGCTGTGCACTATTGTAAAAAAAAATGTTCTCAACCTGTATGGCTGCCGTGGGCCAATCAATGGTATCATGCGGACTCAATTATACACTTTTTTTTTCGTTCCTGAAAATAACCTAAGTCCCTCAACTTTAAATTGATTACAATTATTTTATGTGAAAGGAACGTGTGTGGGTCAGCATTTATACCTACCAGCCCTCAGCGGGTGACCGCTGCCAATCAAACACCACCAGAAGTTGGTACATCTGATTCTTTTGAGGCCCCATTCCACACTTTGTGCTATTAAGCACTTCTGTTTCTTTTGTTGCTTTTTTTTTTCCTGTGTAGCGAAAAGCTCGATATGAAGTCAGCTACTTTTTGGCATTTTCATTTAGGAAAGAACAGTACACCGCTGTGCCATGAGAGATCGATAGGTGTGCCATGGGAAGGTACGTAATTTCCCTTAATTGGTGCAAATGTTATTTGCAACAAATAATGGTTATCTTTGTTCATCTATCTATGAAATCAACATCCCGTAGAGCACGGGTGACAAAGTCAAGGCCCGGGGGCCAGATCTGGCCCGCCACACCATTTTATGTGGCCCGCGAAAGCAAATCAAGCATGTCAAGTTCCACGATGCGAGCTAAAGTCGGAACCAAAATTTCAAATCGTCATATGTAATCCACAATAACAGTCAGCATTTTTTATTTCAGATTTTAAAACGAGCTATTCATCAATTTGTTTTGCGCTGTGTATGTAATATATAGAGGTGATTCAACATTTCTATGGTTTCCCAAAATTCATAACAGCCCTCCAAGGCAAACCTTAACTACAAAAACGAGTTTGTCACCCCTGCCGTAGAGTGACAGTAAAACAATCAAACAATCTTTCACTCGATGGCAGAAGGTACAATTCCCTTTTTCCGAAAATCTCCAAGCGCACCGCGTTATGAATGACAAGACTTGCACGAGAGATGGGGACGAGCCAATGCAAAAATGTCGAAAGGGTAGATTGAGAGACCCTACCGGTAAACGTTATGTTGAAGCCCTCGTAGGAAATGGAGAAGTCCGAGATGAACCGCAATTGGGCTTTGAAGTTGCCATAGAGACCGGCGTTGATGTTGCCAGGCAACTCATTGCCGGTCAGGCGGGCCAGGGGTTGCAGGAAACTCCCGTTCTCCGTGACCAGTAGGTAGTCGTGTTGGTCCTCCAAGTGGAACGAGTTGAACTGAAACTGAACGCCTGTCCGACGCACAGAGACAGCTTCTAGAAAGTCGTTTCTTCGTACTGTTTCTGGCATATGCAAAAACACTTGATTGACTCTTGCCTTTGCCGTGACTGACTTCCACAGTCCAGGTGCAATTGAGGGATGACGGGTAGCTGTCCGGGTAGCCGGGACTCAGGATGGTGCCCCAGGGGCCTCGGATGTCACCACCGCACAGAGCTGCACAGATGCAAGACTTGAAGTGAAAACACGCACGGGATGTCGCAAATTTATTGGTAAAACAGCTGGCATACAACGCATTTTCATTGGCGGAGGGTTTGATTTACTCAACTGCAAATGGGATGAGGCGTCTATTGGGGCAAGGCCTTTATTTTAATGACCAACATCACAGTACAGATGGAAACTCGAAAATTTGGGCTGCGACAGAAAGTTTCCCGGTGGTGTGATAAATGCAAAAATATCTTTCATGTTTACTCGGGGCGCGGTGCTCAGAAAGAGTAAATGTGCCGGAACGTGGCAAACGGCGACACATGACTTTTACTAAATGTGCATAAGGTAGCATCGCATTGGAAGTTTATTTATGGTGCGACAGAAATTGCTAGCGATGAGACAAACAGAATGATGATGAAAAGTCCACGAGGACTACAGCACATACAAATACAGAGAGTGTTGAATAGGGGCGTGATGCTGAGAAACATACGGATTTTTTATTTTTTTTTTGGAGTGTGGCACACTGAAACTGAAAGTTTACTCCTGGTGAAGCAACGTATTTCCGGTTTATAGAACAATAAATACACAACTACGGATACAAGGCAAATCAGTACCGTAGCGATGTAATTGTTACATGTCATTACGGGTTACAATCCATTTTATGGAGCTTTGATGTAGATTTCAAGGCAAAGCGATTTTATTTGTGCATTTTACGAGGCGGAATGACCCCGAGGTGACCCCGCAAGGCATTCAGCCACACACATTGTTATGCATTCGGTGGCACTACCGAGTTGAAACGAGGGGCCCTTCTAAAAAAGATGTGTTGCTCACATTATGCATACTAATGCGGCATATGGGCGCCGGCTCCATTGCGGCTCGCTCCAGTTGCTCCGCCTTACAGTCGGACTAGTCGCCTCATCATTCCCGTCGCAATAAAGCCCCGCCGGAAATGCCATTAGCCTCAAAAACTGCAATGCCGGCAGAGAAGTTTGGCCGCCATCAGAGCTGTGCCATAAGGTCGGGAAGTAGCAGTTGAGAGGAGGTCCTTGAGGAGGGTCACAGACTATCGCGGACCTCCGGAAGACAGAGGCGCAAAATATCTGACCAGGATATTGAAAACGCGCTTAGACTACAACAAAGCCGAAGCGTCTTCCAGCTCATTCATGTATTTTTTTTTTTAACACAATGAGCAAACCATTCGCTGCTTCAAAACACAAAGTTGGAGCAAGTCGTGAGAATGAATTCACGTTGCACAAAATGGCACACACCCGACACTTGTCCTCCGACACTCGCTCACATTGCACTGCAACGTTACTTATTTATACTTTGCTGCTAGGAAGCTCTGAATATTGGATGCTGAGCTGGGTAAGAAATTTGGATTCTGATTGTCTTGTTTTTTTTTTTCTTCCCCCCCACTACTTTTCCCACCAGTTGGGTTTCAATATCTGCTGTCAGTTATGATGTCTGTCCTCACTTTCTTTTCTCAGGCGAAAACAAAAAAAAAAAAAAAGAAAAGAAAAGGGGGAAAAAAAACCCACTCAACGTCGCATTAGCATCACGTCAAGAAAGAGTCTTATTGCATCAATCAGCTCGCAGGGAACGTGCAAGAGAGCCTGAAAGACATGTTTTCCAAACAAGGCATCGGGAACTTGCCTCATTTCCAGTAATAACAACAGAAGAAGAAAAAAAACAACCCACAACAGTAACAGGTTTCTAATAACTCGAGTTTTCTATTGTTCACAGAATTATTCAAAAGGATACAGTTGCTCTATTTTCTAATCTTTAAAACAGATCTTTTCAGATTCAACACAAATGTGCATTGTTCCTCTTCAAATTGCTTATTACCTGGGGGCATATATTGAAGAGTGACACGTCCTATGATGCATAAAAATATTTGAACGTCCAGCAAACGAACGTTTGCTGAATGATCCGTGCATCGAAACATACCGAGCGTTTCCAAAGGGTCTGTCTTGTCGAAACTTTTTGAAACTTTACGACACAGATGTGATGCTAAGAACGAGTAAAAGTTTATTGGGTGTGCGCTGGGCAGAAATATTGAAAGTTTACCGAGGTGTATGACAAAAGAAACATGATGAAAGTTAACTAGGTGTGCATTGCATGGAAACATTTCACTTTACAAGGTGGTTGACGTATTGAAAGTTGACGAGGGGCGCGGCGCATCAAAACCATAAAAATGCACTTGGATTGTGGCGCCCAGTAAAGGTTGGCAATGACATAAAACTTGACATGGCCTATCTCTTCCTTTCAAAAGTCCAAGTTACCCGGGTGCTCCAAAGTTTGCCCGCCACAGATGTACAATAGATGTTAGGGGTGTATCAACATAAAACCCAGCAAAGATGATGAACTATCACTCGCCATTCTCAAAAGCACTATTCAGAGGATGTACGGCTACTCTGAATAAGGGAGGAAATGTGTGTTGGTTACCGTCGCAAGTGGGTAAAGCGTGGCTCCACCAGTGGTTCTTCTCGCACACCAGGGGCTCCTCGTGGCTCAGCCTGTAGCCCGAATCGCAGCCGAATGACACCGTGGACCCGATGGAGAAGTCTTGTCCGTAGCGGATCCCGTTGACGGGGATGCCGGGGTCCAGACACGAGTAGCTGTCCACCGTGACGCCTGGAACATAAAATAATCCCGGTGAACGCTGACAGAAGGTAACAAGGTTAGAAAGGACGTCCGGTGGGTTACAGATGTGATTACAAATCGCCATTGTGAGGTCAGCCAAGGGCTTTTAATTCAGTATATATTAGTGCTGTCAAACGATTAAAATATTTAATCGTGAGCAACTGTATAATTTTGTAGTTAACTCAGAATTAGCCATAATTATCAATTTTTATCTATTCTAAATTTCCTTTGATTTCTTTTTCTCATATTTTTCCCATTTTAATGCTCTCATCAACATGGAATCGTGGATCCGTTTTCTTTGTGCAAAATGCAAATATTTACTGAAACAACAATTTTGATGTTTCAATTTTACATGAACATTAGTAGTTATTCAAACTTGGAGCACATTTTATTATTTTAGAGCAACGTAACATCCGCTGTGACGTGGTGCCGCATTAATCGCGCGATAAAAAAATTAATAAAGTTAAAATTGGTTTAAATTAATGCCGATCATAACGTGTTAAACTGACAGCACTAATATATACAGAATATTCATTCATTTTCCGAACCGCTTGATCCTCGCTAGGGTCGCGGGGGGCGACCCTTATATATATATATAACAGATATAAGGTCTTTGAATCTTGTGGATTTTCCATATTGCGTGTAGGTCTGGAACATACCCCCCCCCCCCCCTCCCCACCTCCCCGCAATCAACAGTATTCGTGTATTTACTCTCATATAATATCTTGAAGCCGGCATTGGAGCGGCTGTTGTCGGTGGTGAACAGCAGGTAGAGGAAGTTGGTGCTGCTGAACAGGAACTGCGGCACCTGGGTGCCGTTGAAGGAGCCGACCAGTGGAGACAGGAGGTTGGGGCCGTCATGGATCTCCAGGAAGTCGTAACCCAGTTCTGTCTGGAATCTGTGGGGAATGATTTCGAGTGCTGTCAACAACTTTCGACAAAGGGTATTGGGATCTTCGGTGTTTTGACGCATATATTTGCATAGCGGTGTTTTACACCTGTCAAAGGTGACTTTGATGGATCGCCCGGGTTCTGACTCGATCACCCATTCGCAGCTGAGGGAATCCTTGTAATAACCGGGCCACCCGGGAGACAGAATCACTCCGTTGGGAGCCGAATAGTGTCCACCGCATGGAGCTGGAGGAGGGAAAGGGACAATGGCCATGAATTGTGAGGTCACCACAGCTGCTAGCCCAGTTGGGACATGCTCCCTATGAACTCCGCCAACTGTTAGATGCCACGGAGGAAAAAATAAACTCATTCTGATCCCTCCGGTGTTGGACCGATTTCCACGCAGCCTCTTCTGGATTTGAACAGAACTAGCCACCCACCCGAGTGGCAGCGAGGCAGCAGATGGACAGTGGCAGAGTTGCTTTGTTTCATAACGCTCATACTGGTGGGGGCGTGTGACGGATAGACCCAATCTGACTAAAGCCCAAATCCAAATATCCATCTCGGCATCGCCCGCAGCGAGCGATTTCAATCAAACTGCTCACTTTTCGGTTAGTTATGCAAGCGAGAAAAAGACACAACTTCAGTCAGTAAAAGGCAATGCTCATATTTAACGACAACAATCGAAATGAGCAGGTGACATCAACACAGCAGTTGAAGTGCTGGCAAATGGCTTTGATTTAATTCGCAATAGTACACATTTAGATTAGACAAAAACGGTTGCCAGGAAACCCTTCACATGCTTCACAAAGAATGCACCATTTTGCTCAAAAACATTGCTTTGATCCAAATTCTATCCAGTTACAGTTGATTTGGAAATATGTTGACATCAAATATGTTGACATCAAATGAATTGGGGGTGAGGGGAATCACCATGGCCACAAAACAGGAGTTGCGAACATTCATTAAGTTCTCATCCCTTTTGAAATAATATTTTAAAATAAATAAATGTCCATTTTCCACTGCGAGTCGCTGAAGAAAATCTTTCAAGGGCAAACAATTTGGCATTGTTTTTACCTTCACATTTGGGGATGGGCCCGCTCCACATGACCTTTCCTCTCTCCAGCTGGCAGGAGATGGTCTCGGTTCCTTGGGTTTTGATAAAGCCGTCTTCGCACACCACCGAAATGGAGCTACCCAGCTGGAAGCTGTCTCCGAAGCGGCGGGCGTTGATTGGAATGCCAGGGTCCGGGCACTCGTTGTGGCCGAACGCTTTAGGGGTGAAAAGTTATAGGGGGACACAGACAGAATTGAGATACCACAGTTATTGGACTGTGGATTGAAATGTAATTAGATGGTATAAAACCCGTATTTTACAGGCGTCTCCACTTTGATTAAATTCGGCCTCATGACTTGAAAGCATTGGCCTTGAAAAATATGTCCTCCCTTGTAATCTGTCTGTTCCATATTCGAGCTATAGTCCTTTTTAGGATTTTGCTCAAATGCCTACTCGCTTGCTTAGATGGACTCCGGCAAAGCAAATGGGGCTGCTGATAAAAGTCATGCGAGCCTGCCCGCCTTAGGGGGCATATGGTCCACTTCATCACATGAGAATCCCGTCCAGTCCTGACTGTGAAACTATCCCGACAAGGGGAAGAAAATGATGAATGAAATCAAATGCTACACCACTGCGTATGAGCTGGATATCGAAGACTGAACATGGGGAACAACTAGCATGTTTGGAACATAACTTCAGAGCCATTTTGAGGTTTCCAACTACCGTACTGGCCCGAATATAAGATGGTGTTTTTGCATTGAAATAAGACTGAAAAAGTGGGGGTCGTCTTATATTCGGGGTCTAGACGTTATACCCATTCACGACGCTAGATGGCGCCAGATATTGAAGCGAATGCTGAACTTGACTCCCCAGGCCAAAGCGAACCCCCGTCACGAGAATAAAAATCAAAATACCGTCAATATTCATCTTTGAGAAGGGAGAAGAAGTGCGACATACTACTGTAGGTGATGTTAAAGCCTCTCCCTGACATGGAGTGGTCTGCTTGGAACTCCAGCCTCAGCGTGTTGGTGTTGGACGTCAGGTGCGAGGGGCTCTCGGCTCCCGAGAACCTGCCGACCACGGCGGCGTCGCCCGTCTCGCCGTCCTTCACCGTGAGCGCGTCGTAGGGCGCCTCCAAGTCAAAGTCGTTGAACGCCAAGTGGATACGCGAGCCCGGCTCCGACTGGATGAGCCAAACGCAGTTCATGTTGTTGCCGTAGCCCTCCGGGTAGTCAGGCGAGAGGACGGTTCCAGACGGAGCCGTGAAGTTGGACATGCAGGGGACTTTGCGGAGGTGAGGCGGGGAAGACACAAAGCAGCTTCCCGTTAAATATGCATGCCCACATCATTGCCGGTCATCATCTGCTCCGGGCCGGGGTAAACTCGGTCACCATGGAGACCGGTCAGATTGAATGTTATCAGCATCGTAGCACACAGCGAGAGTTGCGAAATACTCACATATGCATATAGGGATGTTCGCTGACCACTGGTTGTTGTCCTGGCAGGAGATGCTTTTCTCTCCAATCAGCTCAAACCCAAACTGGCACTCAAACCGCAGGATGCCACCGTTCAAGAAGCTGTCGCCCTCCCTTATTCCGTAGAGAGGCGTCCCGGGATCACCGCAGCTCTCCTTGTCTATTTCTATCAAGATTGTTGACATTCTTGCATTAGGGCCAGTTAGTACTTCATGTTTGAAAGGGGACATATTAGCAAACATTTGACTTTTGTATGACTTGTAGAGAAACAAGCTGTTTATTATTATTTTTTTTTTAACGTGGCGTCTCTAAATCATGGTTATTTCCTAACTCCCACGATAAACAAGGTATCACTGTAATTGAATCTGTGCATTACCTGCTTACCGATCAACTGTGACATTAAGCAACAATGCAAATACAGTATATTGTCATCTGCCCACTTCCGAAAATGTGTCTTGAATCAAGCCGTTTTGCACTTCTGCCCCGCCGTGACGTAACGTTTGATATCCTGAAATAACAACCGCTCCTCCGCACCGACTTTATCCGTCGTCTTTGGTGATGTATTGACATGCCACATGCATGCAGTGTACTCTATAAAGCGCTTACTCGCTGAGTGAAAATGCTTGTATTGTCCCACGGAGCATTTGGTTTTTTTTCCCCCCCCCGACACTGAAGTAGAAACTGCTGTAGTCAGGGTTCTGACCCCCCCATAGTCGTCATGGTAATGAAAGCCAGACTGGCCAATGACCCAGCAATATACGTGGTGAGGTACAGTAAAGAGGCACCCACTTTCATGAGACAGGGTCAGTCCCTTTAGGCGGGCTTATTTCAGCGAGACAATCGGGTCTGTAAAGGTGTGCCATAGTTCTTGATCCTCTGGATTTTTCGACAAAAATACCCAGAGACTGTGAACAGGAAATACATGCTGCGTGTGTCCTTTAAAAAATCTTGTGGGACATCGCTGTGGGTGTCACACAGACACACACAAACAAACCAGTGGGGAGAAAAGAAGGGCTTCGGCGTTGGTGGATTTTGCTTCTCACAGGGGACAATACGAAGGATGCATCGCCCCATCGTTTTCTCTTTTTAACGAGATGGCACACCTCACATTCGTCAAGATGCGGTGTTGGAAAAACACTTAGAGTGTGACTCACCGTTCGTTGTCTTTTGCCCAAGCAAGCGACAAGGCTGCTTGTTAAAAACGTCGCGCGTTTGTGTGAGAAATGTAACCTTCGCTAGGAATATCATGTCTTTTCAGTTTAAAAAAAAAAAAGCCACAGAAATGTGGACATTATTGAGGATGAAGAGCGAAAGGGCTGAGAAAAAAAAAAGCTGTTTTCGCCAAAGGCAACATAGACCAAAGTCATTGCTAAATCCAATAAAGAAGAGGATATAGGGCCCATAAAAGATGACCGGATTTTAGTCATTTTCTTGTTAACTTCCCAACTAATGCACGGGGGTACATTTATAATGCTAGCTGGGAGCACTAGTCAAACTGTTTGTGGACCATTAAGGTCTACGGGAAGCAACCGCAACATGAGATAAATTTGCTCTGGAAATGGTTGCTGAAAGGATCTGAGGGAACCGTCCAAGGGGAAAGAGGTGAAGTGAAAAACATTCAGTTGTGGAAGCGCATCAGAGGAAGGAGGAAACCCGAGTGCCTACAAACTCAACACAAAGACTGAAACCCAGAACCGCTAGATCAGGGGTGTCCAAACTTTTACGGAATTTAATTATTTTTCTTTTTTATGAACTTATTAAAAACACGAAAACCAATCAAGCGAGCAAGCAATTACATGTTGTTTTTAATTTGTTATTTTGAAAATCTGCTACGTCAAGGACTTGTTGTTAAAGCTGATACGGCAAATAAAACTGTGGTGACTCGCGGCCCTGCATGCCACTACAATAGATGCACAGCTCCACTGAGCAGCAGCTGAATCGCACCTCCACATTTAGAACCAAAGCAACTTGCTGACTTTTTCGACGGTCACACTTCCAACACTGCCATGTCAAATGTTATTTTTTGTACGTTCCGCGGGCCATTAAAAAACAGCGGGCGGGCCATAAATGGCCCTTTGACTAAAGTTTGTACACCCTTGATCTATGTGCTAGATTTTCTAACCACTACACTATAGTGTATTTTGTCATCAATCCATTTATTTTATTTATTAATTTTTTTTAGTAATGTCCTCATGAGAGATGTTTTTGGAACGTGGGCCGAACCAAGACTCCAAGCCGGATCCTGTCACCTGCACGGTAGACATACAACCAGCGACCAGCCTACGGCATATTTCCACGTCACATTCAATCCTATCACTCTCCCAGCGTTGAAAGAATTGCGTCTGCGTTTGCTGCGTCAGACGAACGACTCCGGGTTCGAATCCATCACTTCCCGCGCAGCGTTTCGAAAAGAATTAACGTCGTGAGCCTGGCGATAAGGTTAGACGGATCCCCGTTTGAGTCCGCGTGAAATGCCACCGTCTCGCCATCCGTCTTTCTTTAAAAAGTCGGCGGATGGCATTTGTGTGAATGTATTTGGGCTGGGATTCTTCTGCAGCGCCATTCCTACTTTCACTATCATTTACAGGACAGGGGGGGGGGGGGGGGGGGTGATGTGCTTTTGCTGTATGTCCACTTGCATGTGCGTTTTGTGATGTATTGCATTAATTTCCACCGCCATGCCACCGTCTTTATGAGAGACGCCCACTCCACCAATCACGGCACCCGACGCACAAGAATGGAGAGGAAGAAAAAGGACTTTTGGAGGAATATTTATACAGTACGGCACACCCACGGCGTCTGTAGCGTGTGGAACAAGGCGCCTTTACGACGTGCATGTACAGTATGCAAAAAAAAAATGCATCTGGGGATTGCGCCAGCAGTTCGCCACTCATTTAATATTCCATCACGCCGGGCTGAGTTGTTCACGCGAATACGACATGCAATGCGTGCCAGTATAAATTGACACTTAAAGATCCAACAGGGAACGTAATGGATTTTAGGAGGATAATGAGATTTGGGCAAAGGGGGACAGGAGAAAGAAGAAAAAAAATGGTGGTGGTGGTGGAGGGGTGGGGGGGGGGGGGTGCATGCACAAGTTGCTTTTGTGACCATTGTGAAATTGATTTGGCTTCTAGGATGCTAAAAGCATCGGGTATCTACGCACGCTGAGCTTTTTCTCCATGCAATAAAATGTCCGTTTTCCCTCGTCTCTGTTGCTTTTACATGCTCCAAACAAAGGCCAGGATGCATTAAGAAATTAAGTCAAACAATCTATAAACCACTTCTAGAGCCACTTTTTACATGGCCTGTGAAAAGCCGTGATTTAACTATACGGTGTTTTTTTTTTTTTTTCCTTTGTTTCAGTCTGGGATCGACAGCACCAAACAGGAATTTTCTGACTTGTGGGCGATTAAGAATATATCTCCGAGATGGGACTACACTGTTTTCAATGACGAATGGCTTGGTCAGGATTTAAAGTTTAACGCCCAACACTGATGCCTCCAGTGTTTGATCATTTAAACTGGGCTCTGTTGTGGAAAAAGAGCACGGCTCACTTTGTACACATTGCCTTTTTGTTTCCGACTTGAGAGGTCATATTAAGCCAGAAAAAAAAAAGATGGTCGCCTTATGCCTCCATTTGCTGTTAACTACAAAAAAAAAACGTGTTGATTTTAACCGTGGCTAGTGTAAGTCCTGGAAAGCCCTGCTAAAATTGGATGTCAGACGGCGTGTAATAATTGGAGTCTTTTCTTTGATCCGGGCATGTCACCAGGCGAGAAATATCATTTTACTCTCCTATGCTGCAGGCTTGCGCTCTGGTCAACAACTGAGTACACTTTAGTCGGACATCTCCCGCATTTGGACTGTCCTCATTGCGTTCTTCCGTCAAAAATGAGTCCATCTGTAGTCATGTTGGCGGAGGCATTATGTGCATGTGTGTCATCTCTATGGTCAGAAAAAGCAAAAAGACACCTGACCTGCTAAGTACGTTCTCCGTGCCGATTGGCTGTCGGGCGGACTGGGCCAGCCTGAAATAATGATGGAAGGATGACTGACAGACTGACCTAAGCACCTCTGCTAACATTACAGGTAGCATGGTGATGACACAAGCTGAAATTACTGTTAGCATAGTGGTAACATGAGCTAAACTGTTAGCATGCCACTGTTAGCGTGGTAGAAACATAAGCGAATGCCAGAAAAAAGGAAACATGAACTAATGTGCTTAGCATAAGCCGATGACATGGTCAGTAGAAGGAATACTGTTGCTTACTGTTAGTTTATTAACAGAGGTTAATAATTCATGAGGAAAAAAAAATCATCATATCCTGTTGACGCTGTTGTGATGAAGTAAGCGTTTGTCCTTCGCAGGTTACCTCCGCAGCACAAACACAGAAGCCCGACGGGAGACTTATCCACTGTAAAACAAGTGAAATTTATTGTGGCGCCATGGCTGCATATTTTATAAAGTCATATTTCAGCATCTTTTGCTGTCCACTAAGCGTGATTTTGAAGATATGCATAATTAGGGACCTTCGCTACGGCACTTTTGGGGGTGCCCTGAAGGGACCCAAAAGCATTCACACGATTAAGTTTTTTTCTTTGCGTGTCTGTGTGTTTTACGAGTGACAAGTGGCTCTTAATGAGCTCAACAATGCTCATAAAAGATTTGTTGTCCTCCGAATTATACACCGAGTGCCAAATTAAATTAGAACTTGTCGGTCTCTCACAGACCGATCCTCCTTGTTGTTAAAATGATCCCACGTGGGATCATTTTTATTAGTTTGGACAAGTCAGCAATAACGTTGAGCTACCAAATTCTTTTTTCAAGAGGGATTTGGGAGCAACACGGTTGGGTCTGTAGAATGTCCGCCCAGCCATCAAAAGCAAAATTGACAAGGAAGTAAATCTTTTAGGATTTGCCGATTCCTGAAAGTGTCTCTGTGAGCGAGCCATTCTGAATCTTGCCGTATTGTCACATCACAAGTCAGCTCATTTTCAGAAGACATAACACGCTCACACAGTATTTACTGCCGATGAATTGGCGGATGGGCGGGGCCAAGATCTACTACTCGCAGAGCTACTTTCAAGCGACGGACCGAGTACATGGAAACATGATCATATCAAAACTAAGCGAAGCAGAGCCACAGTGTTGTTGGATGTACCTCCCAAAACAGCCCACTCTATACAAGGACGGTCACCATAATCTGTTAAAAGACACATTGACATCTCTGGCGCTAATATAAGAAATTAGATGTTAACAGCAGATGAAGAACGTAAAACAAAAGCTCAGAAGAGATGGAATTGAGATGAGGAACTGATGGAGATAGAGGAACATCCCCAGGAATTACGGTGTAGTAATATGAGATTTTTAACCTTCCAAGATATGGCATGTTAACCAATTGAAAGAGGAATGCCACCTCAAACCCACATAACAGTCGATGGCTTTGTTTCACGACAAGACCGCTTTTTCATGCCACTGAGACTGCTGACATCCTAAAGCGCAAATTCATGCATGTGCTCGTATATGTCTCTCGTCGGTGCAATTATATAGGTAGCTAAGGAGCTATATACAGAATGAACTGTGGTAAGGATCCATATTTCAAATTCTACATGTAGGACTGTGCAGGCCGAGTGACGGATGGGTGGATTCATAGTGCAGGCACAAAGTCACTGAATCTTTAATGCAAATTTTATGTCAATAATGTTGCAGCGCAGCCTCAAATCTATAGCGAGGGGTGTGTGTGTGTGCCTAGTAGCTGGCAGCGGAGACCAAGTGTTGCCAGGTGGGTGAACTTTGCTTTAATAATAGATGAAAGGAAACAAGAGGAGGAAAAGAAGGGAGGAAAATCAGACAGAGAGAGTGAAAGCGAGAGAAGCAGGAATAAAACAAGAGGATAAAACTATCAAGGTAAGAGCGGCAGGTTGCTTACTGGACGACAACAGAGCACAGGACAAAACAAAAAACGCGAAGACGAATACTGGTGAGGGCATATCCTTAAGGGGATTTTGCACTTTAAAGGTTCTTCATTCATGGAGATGGAAATTGAAGAGGTTGTGTACTTGAGGATGCACATTTGTCCGGAGGTAATGTGAGATGAAAGAAGCATACCATATGAAAAGTGAAGCATTGTACTTGTAAAGTTTGCCTACATGGAAGACCGTCTACTTGTGCCACTGTCCGTGCATGTCGATATGTACTCGTCAAGCTTTCTCAGAGGATTTATTTGTGGACGTTTTTGATGTCGTCTCCTTGCGAACATGCGTACTTACCTTTGTAGTTGATCTTAAAGCCGATGGATCCGACGCTCTCGTCGGACTGCAAGTGGAGCCACATCTGGTGGGTCATGCTGACAATCAGGTCGGGTACGAAGCTGCCCGACAGACTGCGACACAGCAAAGACATGACACTTTCACTCTAATTGGAAAGAAACGGATTATTTCTTCGACAGTAATGAGACGATCATCGCTGCTCGTAATCGCGTTTCCGGTGCGGGATATTAAGCGATAATAGTACTTACACCTGCAGGATGGTGGTAGGATCCCCCACCTCGCCTCCGTCCCCGATGGTCAGCGTGTCGTAGGCGATCTCCAAGTCGAACTCCTCAAAGTTAATCTGGATGACCTGCAGGAAACAAGAAACCATACACAACGGTAGGATCGGATTTCTTCATATGTCGACCACACGCGGACGACCCCTCGTGTTTATCTAGGACTTGAAGCTTCAGTAAATTGAAAATCAACCACTTCTTCCTCAAGGCAATTGCGTTCTTTTGAGCCATGGTTAGAAAAAAAAGGCATTTGGCATAAGACCTATTCAAAAATAAAGCATAAGATATCACTGAATTAAAAAAAAACAACAACAGGCCAAGGTCTATTGCGAATGTGACTGCTCCAAAGAGTTCATGAATGCATCAAGGTGAGGAGAAACACAAAGCTAGAGAGACTCTGATCGGAAATTATTCAACGAACACTTTCTCTTTCATGTGAGACCATAGAGAGACAAGAAGAGGAAACCGGAGAAGGAGAAAGATGACGGTCACCAGGGAGAGGCAGGGTGAAGGAGGAAGGAGGGGGGGGGGGTCTAATAATGAGCACATCTTTGATGCTCGCCGAGAACTGTGTAAGAATATTTCAAACTTGAGTTCACCCTCGGGGAGAGATCGAAGGGGTGCCTTTTGCTCTTCCTCTATGTTGCTAGAAGGGAATTATTTTGAGATTTCCCGATTCAATATCCCGCTTGGGGACTTCACAAGCCCTCTCCCCGGCTTAAATCTGCCGTTAAAGAGTGGCGATATTGACGTGACCTGAATGACAACAAACAGTGCAACCTGAGCGTTCCCGATGCTAATTTGCCTTGTTAATGGCGATACGGGCCTTTCACAAATCAATGGATAGTCAGTCTTTTGCACACGTTTTCACCTGGCTCATGCATTTTGCCGTTTAGTGCCAAGTAACAATGCGGAGAGAAAATCACAATTTAAAAACTCCCGTGGGGGAAAAAAAAGTGAAATAAACTTCGCTAAGTTCGATTTTAAACTCCATAATATAGTGACATGGCGAAGGATGTCTGTTACTTGAAACATAGTGTGCAAGAATAACCTCTGGCAATGAGTAGTCTGAAGATATTAAAAGTCTAATTCAAATCGACTGGCCTTGACTTAAACAAGAGCCCCCCCCCCCCCCCCCCCCCGAGCAGAAACAGACACGGCTTTACTCAGAATTGGAATATAACTTGTGGGGGGAAAAAAAACTTATAAAATGAGCCAGGTGATGCTGACCGGAGTCTAAAGGAACGATTGAGATCCGAACCAAGAGCTGCCTCCTGATCACATAAATCATTGTTCAATCGTATTCGGAACACATGTCGACAAAATAATCTTGGGCAATGAGCCATATGCTGCAGCACCAAGTCGAGCGACATTAAACAAGAGGTGCCCCCTGATCACAAACATTAATCAAGTCTAATGAAATAATGTCACGTCTTTGTTCATCGTAGTTGCTTGTTTTTGCAATCGTAGTGCAGCCTCGACTACACCGGAGACAAATTCCTTGTGTGTTCTACATACTTGGCCAATAAAAATGATTCTACTTAGGGTCCCTTCTGCAATTGCTCACTCACACTTGGAACATAGCGTGCAAGAAGAACCTCGGGCTGTGAACCACATGCTGCTTCATCAAGCCAAAAATGTGTGTGAGACGTTTGCTACATAGCGAATGACAGCTTCAAAAATATGCTCCATTTTGGTTGTGCTGCACAACGCGCACCGCAAATGAGTCTTCACTAATTGCTACAAGGCTGCAAATTCAAATCAAGTTGGAAAGGGAAACCGAAGCCTCCAAGAACGGCGTCCTTTGGTGCGAGCTGTTGGTGTGATGGAGGCGTGGCCAAAAAGCAACACCTTATTATTCGCACAGCATGAAACATGGCAAGAACGCAACCACAGTGCACCCGAAAGGCAGGCGGGTCCAACAGGGAGGCGGCGCGCAATGTCTGCCATGAAGTATGGAGCTCAGAATTCCTTTCGGTGTAAAGTGGGTGTACATATTTCTCCTCCTTTCTAATTGGTCGCCGGCCATGCGAGCATCCGTCTCTCGCTCCGCCGTCCTCGCCGCCGCCGGTCCGTCACCCGCCTCCTCTTCGACGTTCTAATTGGCCGCATGCACCCTTGCTTCTCACCAATCCGTCTGCGGCCGCTGACCAATGAGCCGGCAGAATTGGATTTCTACATGACGAAGCGCCGCCTTTGCTCGTAACAGCGAAAAAAAAAAAAAAAGTGGGTCTAGAATCAGTGATGTAAAGCGGGCAGGGAATCTCGTGAACACGCACTGTATCACAATTCATATTTTGTGCCATAAAATACAGCAGTTTTTTTGATTGTCATTATGTTAAAGTTTTTTGTTTTTTTTAACAGTAGCAAATCTAAATTCACAGCTGGGCACCTTCAGTGTAGTACCACATTGCGCCACAACATGTCAGGCAGCACTGACGACTATTTAGAAAAGGTGTCATTAACTCTTTCACCGCCGAAGACATTTCATGACTACAGACGGAATTAAAAAAATGTACTTAATTTTAGTAAGCCAAATACGAACAAAAAAAATGTTGAGATGAGAACGTACATGCGAGCCGGTTCGAACATGCTTCCGCGCATTGCAGTCTCCTGCCAATGGCAAACGTTCATCAACTACATTTGTCAACCGACAGACGTGGAAGAGCTTGTTTTTGAAATTCGCATTGGTAAACCACTGCAATGACTAACAGAACACTGGAGATGGCAGCTTTGGATCACTGTGGGCTTGAGACTAGCACAGCTTTTGAGTAGAAGATAAAGATTAGGGGTGACTTGTCACATCCATTATGAGGGAGAAAAATGCAGAAATGCGATAAGTCGGACCCGGAACGTGAGAAAGATGACAACGTTCATGGAGTGAATGAGGAACGACATGTAAAAGTCGAGCGGCGAGTCAGTGTCGCTCAGGGATGTTTCTCGGTTGGATATCTGTAAATATTTAATAATTGATGATGGATTTTCATTTTGATTTTTACCCAAATATCGGATGGGTGCCTTCAATTAAGTAGAGACTTAAGCACTCACCGCCACCAATGTCATTCAGTGAATATTCAACATGGCGGCTGCGTGGCCGAGCCTCGCCGCCTTCCGACGGCGACGGCCGGAGGGGGCGTATGAGAGGAGCGAAAAAAAAAGCAAATGAAAAGCCGAGCGAGGGAGAGCGGGAGATGGGGGTGGGAGGATGAAAAAGAATGAAGAGGAAGGAGGCAGCACTGCTAACGGCCTTACTGCTCCGCCATCCCCAAGGTTAAATGAGAAGAGGGGCAATGAATTGGCTCTAAAGGCTCATTCCGCTCAAACTAAATGAAGCAATAACGTCAGAGAGCCATAGAAGGCCATTAACACTTAACCCTAGCCGAGGGAAGAAAGAAAGAGGGGACGGAAAGAAACCAAAGAGGACAAGTCAGCATGAAGAAACACGCCGGTCCTCATCGTCAGAGATGGTCGCATGAGTGGAACACCCTGCGCTTCCTCCCCACGTAATTTGATCGTTTCAGGCTCCTAATGAAGAAACCGAGGAGAATTCAGAAGGGGCAATTTCCAGGCCCAGTCGGTGTCACGACCACCATTTTTCTCTTCTTCTCCTTTGTCTTATGCTCATGCTCATTTTTTATTTCCTTTTCAGTAGATCCAATATTCTCCACAAGCTGCTCCTTCTTTACCCATCAGTGTGCTCATTAAGAGCAAGCCATCGCAAACCCGCTTCCAGCTATTAAATTTACCTCAAGTTGGATTACCACATTTCAGAAAAAAACTAAAAGTGCTGTAATATATAGTTTTGCCACTGTAAATGCATCACAGAGATAATTAGGAGAGGTTGTGTTAACTTTTCCATACTTAAAAAAATAATAATTATAATAATCGGAAGCAATAGTAGCCGAAGCAATGAGAGGACGGAGAAACTAGCTCATGACAGGGCCTGCGGGGTGTGGCTTTCCAGAGGTGAATCTACAATCTGATTTGCCAAATAGAACCAGCGATTTTTGTAGTGTGTGCGTGTGTGTTGTCGCCACCTGCACTATAATATATAGTACATAATTCCGAAAGGAACAAACTATAAACTATGAATCTGTAACTATTTTTTTCCATTTTTTTCATCTCCTCAAAAAATCCCCACAACAAAAATCATGAAAAAAAAAAAAAAGCAAAAAGGTGATTCATAAGAAATCAGCACAAATTCATCACATTAGGTGTGTATCATCTTATCTTTTGTAACAAATGGTTAAAAAAGTACAACCCGGATCTGGGTGACTCTGTTTGAACTCACGTTAAAAGTTACTGTATTGTTTCCGAACTTGAATAATGTACGACGTGCCGGATAAGTCTCCCTTCCATTTCAAAGACTAATGCTCTATGGCGTTAAAAGCTTTCCGGATTCTTCTGCGAATTGAACTCCGGCGGGAAAGCGATGACACTTGACTGACGGCAGTGATACAAAATCCATGAGCAATATGGTCCATTTACATATTGCGATTTAAAACGATGAATCTTTCTTTCACGTGCCAATTCACACGAGTCTCATATGAATACAAGAAAAGATAAAAAGTGCCAGGATGTAAAAAAAGAAAAAAAAGAATAAATGAAGAAAGAAGGATATTAGGAGTGAAATTAAAGGATTTGTCACTCACGTGTCATCCTTTATCGTCGGCTGCTTCGAGGATTGTATTAAAATGTCTCCATTTTTATTGTCATTCACGCACGGAAATACAATGACAACTCATCATTTAACTATTAGGCAAGTTATGGCTGCCTTTTTTTTTTTTTTGGAGCAAATTTCCATCTTTTCTTTTTTAAAACGAGCCTACCATATATTGTATCACTCACGAGTTGAAGTTAGAATAAAACTACCACAAATAAATTAAAATTGGGATGACTAAAACAGGATCGTACAAAATGTGAACATACGACGACTGCCTATTGCCCAATGGTTACTACATTTAAAATAAGACAATCCCAAAAAGATGAAGCTCAATCCTCAAAAAGTTGCACAAGGTTAAATAAGATGACCAAAAATATTGAACAAGTTGCAGAGGTTAAAACAAAACCACCACAAATCTCAAAAAAGAGGCGCAAGGTAGAAGAAGAACACCAAGACCAATAGCGCTCTAAATCCTGCAAACATTGACCAAGTTAAAATCAGACGACTGGAAATTGCCTAAAAGATGCCGAAATCGAAATTTAATGAACATTCATCTGTAATTATGGACTATGAAGCACAGTCGCTAGCTCTCAAATGAGAGATGTATTTGGAAAGTTGCTTTTACGCTCCAGAGAAAGTGTGTTACGAATGTGTGCGCGTATGAATGCGCGCGCGTGTGTGTGTCTTCTAAAGCGATTGCGTGTCTGATGCAACAATGACACAGCTGCGCGCATTCCACGAATAGCAACGATATTCCCTTCCAGGCAGCTATGCGAGGCCGAGCAATCGCACACTTGATGTCTATAATCACCGCATCGTACTCGACAATCATTATCGAAGGACATTTTTCAATTATTTAAAACATGCTGGTTGGTATGTGCATTAAAGTTCCAGTAGATGTTAACTTGGACGGACTAGCATTGTGTTTCTGCATCGGTGGAGCTCAGTGTATAATGAAGAGGTTCACAAAGACTGCCATGAATCTTCCAAAGGTTCCATCGGTTTGACCATAAATCCCACAAAATGTGTGCAAGTTAGAATAAGTCTCCAGAAAGTGGCCGTTGAAGATGAGACGTCCATAAAGCCACCAAAAGATGCGCAGGTTTCAAAGACTACCAAATAACTCCGAAAAGATGCAGGTAAAAACAAGGCTACCGTAAACATCTCAAAAACTTTACACGGGTTCAAATAAGACCAACATTCATCTTCTAAGAGTTGTTTTGGAGACATGACCGATGCAAAAACATTCATTTGAATGGCCACTTGTTTTGTTTTTTTCTTCTTAATGTATTGCAGTGGTATCCAATCAGGACTCAGAATCGGCAAATACTTAAAATCAATGACTCAGACTCGGGCTTGGGTACCATAAAAGTGTGATTGGGACATTCCTATCCACAACACTTGCACAGGTTAAAAGGAGACGGCTGTCAATCTTCCACATTAAGCAAAGTTTAAGACTAGTGTATTATTATGATTATTATTATTTTTATTTTTTTTTATGAAACGACCCTAAATCTCATACGTTAAAATTAAACTACACTAAATCACCTCAATGTTGTACAGTTAAAAAAAAAAAGACTATTGTAAAGCCCTCAAACGTTGCACAGGATAAAATAGGAGTACCATAAATCCTCCGAAAGACAACCACAAATCTCCCCAGGTGTGCAGGCTAAAATATGACTTCCATAAATCCCCCTCTAAATTACACGTTAAAATAAGATTAACCGTAGATCCTCCACAAAGTTACACAAAAATGAGACAATATCACAACACCACCACCGCAAATATTCGCAGGCTAAAATAATCTGAATAAAAAAACTAAAAAAACTCAAAACAACGCAAGGACAAGAAGATATTTTCAGTAAATAAAAGGGACACTTGCCTTATTAGGGTTTGAAGCCGTGATGATCCAAACACACTGCGCGTTGCTCTCATACTGTATCGGGAAGTTGGGCGAGGTGAAGGTCCCCGACGGTCCCTGAAGGTTACTGCCGCACGTCTTGACTGTGGAAATAGAACAATGGTAGACACTCAAACTTTTATCTGGCTGAATATTGCAGAGCACACAAACGGAGGAGTCAAGTAGAAACCATCGAGACAGTCACCGACATATCTCCCGATAGTTCCACCTAATTAGAGACTATCGGCTGCGGAATACCACAGGATTAGCCAGAGTCGCAGTATTGACTCATCGAGATGCCCTCAGGTCTGCGCATCGATGGAGAGTCAAACGACTTACAGACCAACTAGTCGAGCGCATTGAGAAGTCTACCACCTTATAGTGGGAGTCTTCAGAGTCTTCTGTTGGAGTACTTTCTGCCAGGCAAAAAATGGTTGGGTGATGATACTAACTGCTACATGAGTGTAGTTGCTAGCTAACGACCCACTGACAGGTTAGCTTGCCCACCTCACCGTTCTGATGTTCTGGGTTCAACTCGAGGCAGCCTTCTTTGCTTATAGACAAACAAACAAATAAAAACAGCATAGACCAGCACAGTTTTGTATTTTCAAGCTCAGCTACGAGTAGGGCAACAGCAGCATGGCGGTTTTGCTAATGTCACTAGCAAGACCAGCTATGTTTGTTTCTATTTTTAGTAGGGTTCCGAGATAGCGTTTGCATGTTTGTTTATGGCTTCCTGTCAAGTCTGTCCAAAAGTATGCGTCAGGTTCTGTAAAGACACAAAATGTTCAGAGCTATGAATGTGATTGAAAAGACTGTGGCATTGGCTCAAGCACGCCCACGAGCCTCATAAGGATAAAGCGGATCAGCTAATGAATGGATGGATGGGCGTGCTAGCAATTGGCCGGCGACCAGTTATGGGTGAAGTGCCTCTTACCTAAAGTCAAGTAAAATAGGCTGCAGATCACATGCAACCCGAACAAGTGTAAATGAAAACGGTTGAATGGACAGACTGCATTAGTGGATGAATTCATTTCATCATTCAACGTTATGGCACAATAATTTCAACGTTTTAATTCACAGCCGTATGACATAATAAACTAGTCTGAAAATGACACACACTAGTCGTTAACGCACCAAATAAACCCTCATTTAGGCGGCGTATACTGTGACAATCAAGAAGCGCAGCTCACTACGTCCTTGGTTTGTCCCGCGCCGCGTCGGGAGGTAATTTTCTGCTTGGTTTGAAGCGGCGCTTGTTCCTTAATTAGTTTGTTCGCCTGGCGCACGGCTAGTGGAACAGGCACCACGAAAAAAAAATAAAAGGACATTGTTGCCATGGGGGGGGGGGGGGGCTTGTAGTCATATATTGTGGTTTACATGATACAGCAAGAGCAAAAGTAAAAAAAAAAAAAAAAAATTACAATAATTGAACCTGCCCAAAAGAAGAGGGCAACCAGTTGTTTTGGGGAATTTCAAATCTCACATTTGTTTCGCATTTGTCTGACTTTGCTTTTATGTGGCAACAAGTGGCAATGCATTGAACCTTTTTTAATAGACACTCATTCTAATAGCGTCCAGAAAATTATTCAATGCCAAACCACAGGTTAAATATTTTAAGAATTGCGAAAACCTTTACTGTAAAATCCCAGAAGTCTCGCGGAAACATTATTATGAGAAAAAAAAAATTCAACAACTGCTAACTGATTAAAAAATACGCAAAAAAAAATCTTAGATAATTTTTTTCTTCTTTTGAAGCTGTGTAACAATAAAAGAAGCTTCATACATAAGACTGAAATCCCAAATGGTTTTACGTGCACACTTTTCTAATAAAGAAAGTGTTTTTAATAAAAATATATAAAATACATAGATACACATCAAGAATAATAACATAAGTTAAGGTCGTAAAATTAGCTGTGGGTATAAATACAGTATGTTGAATACAGTAAATTGTTGTTTGGCATCCCACCACCTTTTGACAATTGAGGAGAGAGAGAGAGAGAGAGAGAGAGAGAGAAAAAAAAAAGAGTCCACAGAATCAACCCACAGGGTGTTTTGTGCCGGTATGCGCGTGCAGGAAGTGCTCTCCGGGCCAAATAAGAGACCCATTCAGACGATCGATGGCACCCCGGTGTGTCGCGGTGACCCTAAGTCCCGCAGCTTCTTCTCAACTGGCCCCTGACTGATTGCTCTTCTCATACGCAATGCATCTTCTCTTGACCTTCTCCTGCGTTTGCCTCGCCACAATCCGTACATCCGTACCGGCATGTATTTGAGGGTGCGGAAGTGTGTAGGCCTATTTGTACGCTGGCCCGTGTGTGTTTACGCACGTGTGTGACAGTGCATCTGCATGTGACAAAGTATGCATGTGTGCACTTTGACAGCTTAATCAGGGCGGCCTGAATGGATGGCTACACCACCGGCGTGCCGTAATGTGACTGGGCACTGTGCTGCCATAGCAACGGCATGAAAAGAATCACCGCTCTTTCATAACTGGTCATCTTTGTCTACTGTCTATCAGCCTGTATACGCAATTTTTCTAGATTTTAAAAAACACGTTTTTAGATGTAAACATTTATTTGCATTGCATTCGAAAATCAGAAGCAAATTATTCACATTTTATGGTTAATTGAAAAATGGAAGGGTCACTGCATGCTTAACAACTTATTGGGTTGAAATTTACAGTTGGGCCATGCAACAGTCAGCTAGCGGCTAGGCTAGACAATGCGAGGCAATGCACAGACCTGCAAAAGAAGTTCAGGAAACAATGGAGAGAGAAAGCACATTGGGGGCATATTACAATTCAATATTTTTTTTGTTTTGCTGTTTCCAATGGTGTTTTGTGTGCACTCCAGGTGGGAAAATATGGATGCTATCAATCTATTGTTTATGACAATATCTCAAGTTGTTGAAGGAAAAAAAAAAAAAAACAACTACAAACGATGGCAGTCTAAAGTGTATAGATGAATATAAAATTTTTGCTGCACCGTGTCTTGCCATCATGGTGCAAGGACTTGCAAATTTTGGAGGGTGTCTCCGCCAATGTTTTGGTTTGTGTGCACGCTAGAACTGAATTTGATTGCTTAGCGAACAATTCTACATGGTGAATGCCTGACTTCTTTGTCCCATCTTTTCATTTCTGTCTCTACTTTTGTTTTGTTTTTTAAATAATGCATTCGCTGGAATAGAGTTCACAAGACCGGGGTAACGTCTAAGTCAAATTTGAACATACGGTACACGTTATTAAGAACAGAAATGTTTGATTCTGTGTTGATATTTTTGGTCCTCTCAGGGATTTTCTCCATGCTAGCGGAGAATACGTTATTTGCCAAGTGTGCCTCTCAAGGTCCGCATCGTCTCAGCGGGGGCTCCGGCTTTCGAGGTTAGTGAGTGGTCCTTGAACCTCCAGACCCCTCACCAATCTATTTAATTCAAGTGCTGCACAGGAACACCAAGGATGCACAACAGGCTTCCTGGGCAAGAACTGGTCACAGAGCTGATTGGGAATCAAGGTTGGTTAGACTCCTGGTCCCTAATGGTGAATCTCTACTTCCCGAGGACGATCGATCATTCTGAATTTGGTGGCTTTGAACAATCGTGTCTTGAAGCAAGTCAAGCAAAATTGATTAATTTGACTGGAGCGTTCAAACAGCTACTGCGACTTAATAGATGCGCGATGACGTTGGTGTGACGGCACCAATTGCGTCCGACACAAAGGGCACAGACATTTCGACATCAGAGGCATGACGTGTAATTAAAGTGAATGCATTATTTAAGGGTGAACTATCTCATTTCGAGGACATGATAAGTAAGCCCGGCAGGTATGCTCATTTTCATTTTGAGAAAAAAAAAAAGCGTTGGAGGGCATCTTTTATTTTTAGCACACACCAAAAAAGAAAAAAGAAATGTCGACGTTTCCATACAGTTTTCAAGGTTGTCAGTGAGTGAGTCTAACATAGCGGTCCACGTCAGTCTGAGCTTTTTCTCGTTGAACATCAAAAATGGGTTTCAGATTTTTAGGAGAAACACGTTCAGTGGTTTTAGTTCGACGGATGTCAGATTTCGGGGGGTGGGGGGGGGATTCAAAGGAGTTTTAAGCTCGTTAATAAATGGATAAACAGTTTGAATCAATCAATAAATGTAATGACTTTGCGTGAAAGGATTTTTTTTTTCCCTCCCAAAAAGAAGACAAATGCAAAACCAACGTATACTGAAAGGTACAGTTTTGTAGCTCGTCTGTGAATGATGAAGAGTTTCGAGACCAATATATATATATATATATCTTTTTTCTTTTTTCTCGATGCTAGGCACTCCCAAATGAGGCCTTTGAAGCAGCCCATCGACATCAGTAGGGACGGACCAATAGGCTCATTGATTACGTCATTAAGCTGGCAAGGTGTCCCAACGGCCGACTGTAAATGGATCCGTGCCCACCAAAAACGCGTCTAAAGAGAGAGTGATTCACTTATTTATTTAACACATTTACAATGAGGCATCCTTCATTGAGGCTCGAGGTTGAAGGAGATCGAAGTGTATTCACACACGCGCACACACACACACACACACACACACACATCCACATACAGCTTTGGTTCACTGGCCTTGCCATCTGTCCATTCATCAACATGCCACATTTGCTCCGTTTGTCCGTCTGCCTCTAAAAAGTGGAGTTGGAGCAGACATAAGGATGATCTGCCTGATTTATCGTCGTCGAGATGTAGAACTACTGAATAATCATGTGTTGTTCTCTTAACCATTGAATTTGGTTCGCTTGTGTGACAAAAGCACACATGTTCAGTGCGCGCTGGCTTTATTAGCATGTTTGGACGTGATGAGGGTATTGAGTGATTTTTCCAGATGCTTTCCTGACAGATTGCTCCTTTTGAGTGGCGGTAAAACACGAGAATTCACATTTGCTCTCTAAAGCATCAAACATTTCAAAGATGATTTTCGAGATTTCCCGCCACCAAACATTCTCCGATATGTGTGCAGAGCTGATGAGACATTTACATTCACCGAAGTCCGCCGTGATGCTACGTGTGCTGACAGTGTAATCCACCCACAATCCCCCCCCCCACCTCCCCCCCACATGCAGTCGTGTTTGCATCAACTTAAAGTCGCCCCGCCTCGGCTAAAATTGCCAAAAGGAATTATGAGCGTTTGCGGTATAATGGAGTAGTTGGCGAGGCTGCTCGATTTTTCGGGTGGAGGCTTAATCTCGACAAGCCCGGTTGCTCGATGTATTAGCCAATCACAAAGGGTCTATTAGCATCACACCTGCATTTTTTTTTTTTTTTTTAGATTTCCAATGTCGGATCTTAAAGTTTCCACCCGTGGGGTAAAGAGGGGGGGGGGGCATGACAAGCAGAGTACACTCAATATTCCATCCTCAACTAAGCCACCAAAACATCCTATATTAAGCTGGAGGGCTTTGTTTGCAAATGTTGACACTTAGAAAGGGTTGAGCTTGCCCTGTAGTTCAAATACCTGAAAAATCTCATTTTTCTTCGAAGCGTTAAGAACAACACTGTCCTTCAAGTGAGGATTAAGCGGTTCGGAAAATGGATGGATGGATATATACTGTAGATATATACACTGTATATACTGTATATATATCTATATCCTCGCATCTTCAGAACCATCCATTTTCAAGGAAAATAAAATGTTGAAACACTTCCATCATCAAGACAGCAAATCATCTGCAAGACTTTAGATTGCTCAGTACTTTGTAAAAATAAAAGATCCACAAGGAGAGTAACCAATGGTATCAACTTAGGAAAGAATATGAAATTGACCAAACTTGGACATTGTTTATACTGGATTACATGTTCATGTTTTTTTTTTTTACATCTATAAATGCTCATACCTTATTGTGCATCCTTGTTGGCGTTATTGAAAATCAGTACAACGAACTCCAATGTTCTAATGTACAGATTTATTATTTCCCTCGAGGTAGTTTGTCACGAGGTTCGACTGTACGCTGTTAAGGGTCCCTTGATGCCTGTTCCAAATGCAAACTAAAACCGGACGTGGAAATCACGCGAAGTAGAAAATGGTGACTTTGGTCACACAGTTGGAGCTCTATTCCATATACCGCATAAATATGATGAAAACACAGGGCATATTATAACGTGAAGGAGTATGGCCGCTTAACATTATATGCGGTTAAGCGTTACCTAGAGTATATTACTCCCGCGGTGTACGTCGCGAGGCGAGGCCAAGCACATAATGGCCTTGTTACTAAGCAACAACTGCCAGAGTGGCACGGAGCACTTTGTCTTGTCAAACAAAGTTGCCCGCTGTGCAGTTGCTCATAATGCAGCTGCTTTATTGCAAACAAATCACGGCTACGCCAACATTCTTAAATTTGGTGGCTTCTCCGGAGGGAGGGGCGCTCAACCGGTTGTCACGCCCGAGACTTAATGGCAGGCGTTGTAACGCTCATTATTTTGTCTTTGGTGATGATGATTCCCTAACAGGCGTTAACCATCTTAAATTGCCAATCGTAAGGAATCGAGAAGTCTAATGTCTCTAATAATGACTTGGATAATAAGGTTGATTGTTGTGGACCTATCTGAAACCGAGGGAGCTCGTCATATCTTAACGTTGAGTTTGATTTGGGCTTGTCAAGAGATTGAAAGTCAGCCCTCATGAGTCAGACCGGTTCAAGGTTACATGACATTGGTCGTGATCAAATTAAATGTCTAATTGCAGTCTGATACACAAATTACTACTACATATTTTCCCTAATTTTGTGTTTGTTTTTTTTTTTAACTTGGCACAACAGTGAACATTGTATGATTGAAATGAGTTCCCCACTATTACCTTATCCATATTTGGTCTTCATTTCTGACATTGTGTGCAAAAGAGAAAGGGTGCACCATCACTATCGATAATTTGAAAACAAAATATTTGCAATTAATTTGTTTTAAAAACATATAACCCTTTTAAAATGTTTAAACAAAAATATGTTTGAAGTCCGTGTCCAGGTCTGGGAAAGAAGGCGGGGTGCCAACTCTGCTGGGATGATTGCCCATTTTACTTTCTAACATGTGACAGACGGACGACGTCAAAACATTGTCAAAGTCCTCCTGCTATAGCTGTCCAATGAAAAAGCACATATCTTTTTTTTTTTTTTTACCTTTGCAGACAGGCCTGTGGTCACTCCAGGCCGCGAAGACCTCAGCCACTCGCTGGCAGCTGATGCTTTTGCTGCCTTGGAGGACGTAGTCTTCGTCACAGCTAAACTGCACCACTCCGCCGATGCTGAGCGAAAAACGAAAAAGACAAGTTAAGAGAAAAATATAAAGTTTTGAGAAAAAGAATAACTGTGCTTTAGCCGAAATAGCTAATGACTGACGGCTAGTGGGGGAGCGTACCTGAAGTCGTTGCCATGGCGTTTACCGTTCTCCGGCTCTCCTGGGTCAGGGCAGGAATTTGACGCCTGTCGCACACCACCTTCATTTACTGCAAGGACACACGGACAAGCGGGGACACACGTCAAGCGTTAGGAAGCAGCTAGCTTAAAAATACAGTTATGAGGGGTAACGTTTCATGCACTGACAAGCAGGTGGGCAAAAACCCCCCAAAAGTGATTGAAAAATAAATCACTGTGATAAATGACGATCTTACAAATGTTTTTGCCATCCATGGCTTGGCAGCAAAGATGGGTTAAGAGCTGCTATTTTCTGTTTTTTCTTATTTCAGAAATGAAACACAAACTATCCTACTCCCATGACCACAGGATATCACTCGCCATTACGAGTTGTTTTTAGCTTTGGCTAAAGTCTGTATTGTACCGAGTACTAGCTCTAATTCTGTTTTATAATAGTGTGGGCATGAATCAAAACTAACACTCCCTAAAACAAAACAAAACAAAAAGTAAGCCACAAAGTACACCAACAGGTGGCTTACTGCTGAAAAATTAAACTCAACATCCTTAAAGATTCAGCAAAAACAATCGTCCGTCTGGAGAATAAGATCTCCACATCAAGAATGAGAGATTAAAGTGCAAAACGTGTTTTATTTCCCTCCGTCTTTAACCTTTGGAATATCATTGAAGAAAACTACTGGAATATCATTGTGTGAATAAATAAAAACCCCATGGTGTGTTGTGTTTGCGATGTAGTACGCCAACACACGTTCTCCCTTCAGGAGAGTTCTAAAAATGTTGGGAAGGGAAAGATGTTGGCCTAATTATACACTTGAAGTTCATACAAATAACTTGTTGAAAATAACAATACCTAATGAGGCCCTAAATCTGCTAAAATAGGGCACCATTGAACTGAAGATAAATTAGTCATGGCGTTATGAATTGTATTATATAATCCAGTAGATTATTATTCACGGAATCCGTTTTCGTCATCGGATTCAGTCTGGCTTGTCCTCTGGTACCCTGCGGCTTTGGGACGCAACCCCTGAAGATGCAAGGGGTCCCGTTAAAGTGAATTCAGCGTGCGTGTCTGTCTGATACGTTGCTATTTGGCTAATAACAATGACATTCCAATCAGACGCACTTTTGTGTTGGCATTGTGACGAGTTTGCTAATTTGGCGGATACATGGTCCATGTTCCAAATACTTAACATTGCGGCAGTGATATGACAATGACAAGCAGGCTTTTCTGTTTTTAGTTGACGTCTGAGGTGGTGTGGCCAGAAAACAAACGCTTCAGCGTAAACTCAGCAGGTGGCGGTGGATGCGTGTGTGTTGTTTCGCCAACAGGCTAGTTTGTTGCTTTGCTGGAGCGAATAATTTGACCATCTGGACTAATCGAACGGTGCACCCCAGCTTGTGGGCACATAAACGGCGTCGCGGAGGCGCACGTAGATCGACGTAAACGCGTGGGGTTACGTCCGACACGCGTGTAAACTCACTTTGGTTGTTAAACTAGTCAGAAAGGAGAAAATTAACATCTGAACCAATCAGGGCAGCGCCATCTGCGGAAGTGTAACTGGGTGACTTGTTCGGAACAAGATCGGGCGTCTGTGCTGACTAACTCGACCGGCATCGGACACAACGTTAGATACAAGAGCACCATCTAAACCAATGGTTAACAAACTGTGGATCCCGGGTCCCTGGGAGTCTGTGAGCAGTAACTCGAGGGTAAGAACAATGATTTGAAATAACTTGCATATCATTTTAACCTACATATAGCAGGGGTCCCCAATCCCCGGGCATCGGACCGGTACCGGTCCGTGGGTCATTTGGAACCGGGCCGCACAGAAAGAATAAATAACTTACATTATTTCTGTTTTATTCAATTCAGAATCTGAAAGATATTTTATTTTGAAAATTTACTGGATTCTCCGTACATCCGTCTACAGTATGTCACTCTTGACGCAGGTAAAGGCGCGCTTCTCGGTCACGCAATAGGTGACCGCTGCAATGAAACCCAGGAGCTAGCAAAATGAGTAAAAAAAACAAAAACAAAACGTCTTTGGAAAGTTTCTTTGGGAAGGAGAAAAGGCCCAGCCAGGAGATAGAAGAGGAGCCTACGACTTCCAAGAAAAAGAAAGTGACATTTAATTGACAATATCCGGAGTCCTACCTAAAATACGGATTTATCTCAACGGGTGATTCCCGCGCATCAAGCCCACTCTGCATAATATGCGGCGATGGTGAGTCGGATTTTTCATGCACTTTGTATCTTATTTCGAAGGCAGGTTTCAACGTTACCATCGGGACCAGAGAAGGTTGCGGCCAGATAGGACGTTCCTTTTGTCATGATTCATGTTTATTAACTCATTCACTCCCAAAGACGTTTTTAAACGTCTTTTCAGACTTGGTCTAGAATTGGCTGGTACTGAATGAGTTAATATGTTTCGAGAATACCACAGTTTTCATGCAGGTCATATTATATGATTTTGTTGTATTTATCTGTCACACCTTCAAGGCCGGTCCCTGAAAATATTGTCTGACGTTAAACCGTGGGGCAAAAAATATATCTAGACCCTTGTGGCAATACCGCAAACTAACAAGCCAACCTTAGCTTTGGGGTCATTAAAAGCTCTAAAAGGAGTATCACATTAACAGAGGAGGTATTAAAAATGGATCCGTTTGAATCCAAAAGGAAATGTGATCGAAAAAGTATTGTGATCCTTTTTTTATTTGGTCTTCAACTCCACTTTCACTTGAGATAAAAGACAAGATACCAGCAATGTTGTGGACATAATTACATCCCCATGAATGGAGAGCTCCACTCACCTGGAGCTGAGTACATCAGTGCCCCAGGTCGCTATTCGCAGAAATACCAAGTAGGTCTATGTTTATTTCTTTAAATACACTCCTGAACATATTTCTTTCTGATGACGGTATTCTGCTTATAGAGGAAACTATGGGTTCCTAAATAGATCATGATGGGTCTCCGAATGCAATTAGGCGAAAAAGCGCTGGCAAGCACACTCTTGTTAGCATCCTCTTGTATTCAAGCATCTGGAATGATGAGCACGTCGTCGGAAGTGTGTCACGCGCTGTCCACGCATGACCGCGGAACACAAAATGAGTGTCGATGAAGTGAAAGGACGTCGTCATGGTTACATGCAAAAATATGTCTCAAAAGAGCATATCTGTGGAAGAGAGTAGGGAGGGACTCGAAAAATTGTGTGCAAAAGGACTCGGATGAAGAATGTGCGATTAAAGTGGTCGCTGACAGATTCAATGAAATCATGGTGGTGTGGTGTGTGTGTGTGGTGTGGGGGGGGGGGCATGTCATGCTAATTTTTAAGTGCCCATGTGACGTTTCCCCCCGCGTGGAACGCTATCAACATTTTTACTTTGACCGTGATCAAATGGCTTGTGACCCATTAGCGGCCCACAATGTGATCATTCCCAGGGCTAACCCCAGTACATAATTAGCCCAACTGGTGGGCAGGTGTTATTTAAATGGTGGAGTCAGAACTTGGCCCATGCTAATTTCAGACCTCCATGCTTTCATATTTACTGATTTTCAGTTTCAAGTGAGTGATTAAGATCCATTATGACTTGTGTAAGGATTTGGCCTATGACCGCCCAGCAGGAACGGAAGTACATTGTCATTGGAGGAGCCCCTGTCAGTCATACTTTGGGAACAAAGATGATGCAGTAAAGGAGGAAGCGAGCAAGAAGCATGGGGGCAAGTTAAAAAAAAAAAAAAATGGAAAAAAATCAGTAAATGAAGGCTTAACGAGCCGGGGAAAAATTGATCATGCTCATGATTAGAAGAAGACGTGCATAAACTGAGACACGATCATCCAAATTCTGTATACAAGGAACAAAACATTATTCCAGGCAAAATAAATCACATAAGGACTTTCAACACGTTTGTGCTCCAGAAAAATAGGGCTCAGATAAGCCACCACAAATTGGATTGATCTGAGGCATTAAAGTGTTGAAAAGCCGTTTTTTTTAAAAGAGGCAAAAAGCAGGCAAAAGGAAGAAAGAGACCTGAAAAAGCGAGGCCATCAGCACACGTTAGTTCATTAGCCACAGTGACATTAAGATGGGAACTCACAGAGTGAAAACTTGCCGCCGGTGTCTTTGCCAGGGAACAATTTAACGCCCCGCGACTTAAAATCAACTGAGCGCTTCACTGCAGAAGAGAACAAAACACAGAGAGAGAAGAAAGAAATCAGAACAGACTGGATAAAGAGGCGTGAATAAGAATCATAATAATAAAGCAAGAGACAAGCGAGGAATAATGGGGGTGGGGGGGGGGGGGGTTCTTCACCACTCGCAAAGCCGAGAGCGGGAAGAGCGGCAAACTCAGCAGATGAAAAATAAACATCAATTTCAGGTCAGGGTGTCCTGTCGCCACACTCTCGGAACAACAAATGCGGGTCAAGAAAATTGGCAGTTGTGCTGGGTTAGCTCCACGAGCAAAGATTTGATGATTGAGTCAAAACAAAAAAAAACAAACAAACAAACAAAAAAAATCCCCCGTTAACCCTTCCTGATTCTTGGTCGTCCAGCCCAGTCGGTAAAAGATGCAACAAAATGAAATACAAAGATGCTGCATAAGAAGACGATTTCCAAGAATGAGGTTAAAAGGTCAACTTTAGGATTTGGTGTCGAGAGGGGTGGTACAGTATTTGATTTCAAGTTATTGCTTCCCTGTTCGATTATCTTAACAAAACCAACCAGTGAGAATGAAATATTTATTCCACTCCATCGCTTTACCAACATGTGACGCATACAAAAAAAAAAGAATCCAATGACGCGTCTGGCACGACGAGCTACTATTTTGGTTCGCCAAAAGGCAACAAGAAATACGGCAGTGTTAGATCAGCGCCTTCGCTTCGCGTCCATCTCTAAACGAGTCAAATTTATATCCGCCTGAATGAACTCATTGCTTGTGTTTAGTGCACGTCTTAAAACCTGCGTGACTATGCATCAAAGTTAAACATCCCCGCGGGGATTTTCTCGCGGCAGACGGAGGGCCAGATGTATTGAACTAAGCCATACGCATCGACTTAAGCGCTCGATTTGAAACAAAGAAATGAACAAAACTGGATTGAATTCGAGGAAACGTCACCTTTAATGCAAGACTCGGCGAGACACTTTGACCAAGAAGCTGTTTATTAGCTCGGTGCTTTTGGAGGACAATTGAGGTGGATTCTTCCTTCTTAATAGAACACATGACAAAAGCGTAATCGCTAGCAGACACCCCCCGGGGGGGCTGAAATGTTTTGATTTCGAGGAAGGACACACGACTCGACCAAGATAGAATTTGTGTTTCATACTATATATTACAAGCACACTATTGCAGCATTCCTACATCCTCAAAAGACGCCAGTGATGTATTTTTTTCGGATCCTTCCATGCATTTGCATCCGGCCGCACGCCGCATTTGTGTTCCAATGTGCATCAGCGTCTCGTCTTTTAAGTCTGTCTAACGGGTTTAGGCACGGATGATTTAAGCAAGGTTAAAGTTGGTGTTTTTTAAAAACGGCATGTTTACAGGTAGAACGAGAACGTCGCTGGGATCTCTCCCAAGTTTTTAGTTCCGCTGGCACCGTTAAACTATCACGTTCACTGATGTTAATGTTGTTGAATACTGCCCAAATAACACATTTTTACTTTTGAATTTGCATGGCAGCTTTTATCACAAAGATTTATAGGGGATATCGAGTCCAGGTCTCACAGTCATAAATCTACATTGGGAGTACCGGGACAATATAAAACTTAGCCATCGAATGTCATTACATAGAAGGCCAGAGCGAGTGTGTCATTTACACACACGCCAATCATCACAATGGTGAGTTAGATTTTGAATCATGTGTTTGTATTTGATCTATGGCCGTCGGGAAACACGTTTACGTGGTCATTCTACGGGACCCCCCCTCCACACACCCTGCCCACCACCTCTTCCAGCTACTCCCAAATCTATATTCAAACAAGACTGGAGGCAGGAGGACTACAGACTTGGTCCCTGGATGGAAATGACTAGAAAGCCAAACACTCGGTACCAAAAGAGATCCACTCTCTGTCTGAGGTTACCGCTACAGGTATGTAGGGCTCGAGAATGGAATTGCTGAGACTCAAAAGTCTTCATCCTTGGTTACAAATACCTGGAGGGCCATACAGTGATATAAAGAGTTCATTACACCCTATTCCAGGCCCAAACGTATGTTGACTTCATGAACACAGTCATCAAAATGGTCGAGGTACATGAGGATCCTGCTCGGGGACTTGCTACCAAAGGAGTCCATTCTACATCCGCAGGTCAAGTCAAGGTCTTGCAGTCGTAAAGAATGACTAGAAGCACCATGACTCTAGAGCAAACACTCTGGCTGAGTGTCTCTATTACTCCAAATGACGTATTTACTTAATGTTGACTTTCAGGGGAGACCACTGCCAAGATGCTGTGCTTGGTACCAAATGAGGCCAGGCTAAGGTTTGTAACCATGAAGCAAGACTGGGAGCAAAAGGACCTTAACTCATTCAGTACCAGCTAATTCTAGACCAAGTCTGAAAAGACGTTTAAAAACGTCTTTGGGAGTGAATGAGTTAAGGTTGCTTGAATCTAAATATATGGAATCCCAAACACTAGATCCACACTTTGACTCGGGCTGGTGGTCTCAGTCCAGGTCTTGCGGTCAAAAAGCGAGCACGAGGACTCTTACGGCTTGGTCCTTGGACTTATGTCAAAGACTCTTGCCAGTAGAACTAACAGTCCCAGGGCAGAAACAGGCCAGCCTGCACATACAATTGCAATTCCTCGAGCCTCTCTAGCTCCCTGACATGTGTGACTCACTCACTTCCTCCACTAGTATGAATAACTCCGGCCAGCGGTAATGACAAAAGTTGACCTATTTCGAGGGAACCTGAACTGTAAAATGTGTGTCACCATTTATTATTGCGAGCCTGTTATACTGCTATTCCGGCTTTAATGGAATTCATGTCCCTTTATTCCCTTTACCGGTGGGAATGAGTAAGAGTCGCAGCCGCCACCACAGCCTCCGAATAATGCATCTTCATACACAGTCGATGGTGCATTCGCTTGGATGTGATCCGTACATGAATAAAAGATCAAACCTGCGCCGTAATTAATCCACACTTAATAGCTTTTTTTTTAAACCCTCCTTTTGTGTAATTGCCCTGAGGCCTCAAACGGGAATACACGAACATCCGAGCGAGGCAACACTAATTGTTTTAAAACAATAATAAGTTAGAAATCACCCTCATTAAAGGTCTTTGAAATCATATTGGTGACATGGTGAGCTGTAAAAACTGAAATGGTCTCCTTTTATATTCTACACCACTAATGGACCTGCCTGGAAATCTCTCTTGGCATGTTAGCATGAGCAAGTGACCAAATACAGTCGTTAAATCCAATGATTTTAAAAATGACTTCATCAATACGTCTAATTATGAGTTATTTATGGTAGATTCATTAATTATTTTGATATTATCTGAAACAATTGCACTTATCAATATATCATTATTTATGATGACTCTCAAAATACAATCAAATGGAATAAATATAAAATTCATTTTCTAATGATTTTTTTTCCTTCCTCAAACGCATGTGTCTAATAATACTAGTGAGTTTATTATTATTATTTTTTTTTAAATAGATAAATGCAGTTCAAGCCCGCTACTTTCATTTCTTCCCCATGACCAGCAGGGCCTGTTGTCATGCTTTCTCTTCTCCAGCCTGACACATGAGTACCCCAGGCCAAAGGACATGGAAGCACCACATGTAACTTGCGCCATGCCCCCGTGCCTTCCGTAGCATGTGACATGCGTGTCAAGGACCCCCTGCGCGCACATTATTAAGGCTGTCTGAATGGAGGCTATTATTCAAAGCCTTATAGATGGAATAGTAATTGACAAGGCCAAGGCCTAAGAGCACATCATTCCCTTTGCTTATTTGATGAAATGGTGGCTGTGCAAGGTACACTGCATGATCCTCGAGGATATTGACTTATTCATGACTGGAAAAAAATATAAATACAGTATATCCATCGTGATCTTACACACTCATTTACTACGAGGATCACTATTATTTTTGCACGTATGTATTTTCTAAATATTGTGTTGCGCTTGTATTTTAAAATATATTTTCTACTCTGATAGGGAGCTGCGAGCAGTGGGCAAACATGCTTGCGTAATGTCCTCTCATCAATTAAGCATTGAATGTGACAAGTCGACTAATGCTATTTTGAGTTCTGGCCCTTTGGCTGCAAGCTATTTGACACACTGGAAAAACCATCTATCGCACCCCTACACGCACACATATGCTCATTAGACAATAGTGGACAACAGCGGGGCAAATATTAAGACAAAGACAAGCTTGCCTGGCTGAATGTCATCGTTTCCCAACTCTTGTCTAATTCACCACCGCTTTGCAATTTGGAGAGCAGGAGGCACAGTTAGATGGATATGCGAGCCAATTGGCTGACCTCCTGTGGCTCAACACACACACATGCACAAACACACACACACTAACAGAGAGTCACGCAAAGAAAGTCTGACCATCTACTTGGCAGTGCCAAAGCCTCCCTGGGAGGTCTCAGAGTGAGCGACTTAGGGAAAGTGACGCCTGTCTGCCAAATTACATTTGCTCACGTTGTCTCTCCGGGCAGCGAGGGGGGGGGGGGGGGGGGGGATACAATCGTTTTGATGCTGTGTTGCTAAACTGAAATAACCTAGACTATTAGCACGGAGGGACCGAAGAAGAAGAAATTTAGATACTTTCCAAGTAACTGTGAACAATTTTGTTTGTGGTTACGAATTGGCTTTTAATAAAGTGAGATATCACCTGCACGTGTGCTGCGCTGAACATCCCTTTGTTACGCAAATAACTTATCTGCAAGTAATCTCGAAGTAACTCCCAACAATTGCATATGATTGATCATGAGGCGGGCAACGGCAGCCACACAACTCATGCCAGAAGATGAGAACTTGCATTAAGCAGACGCACACAAATCAATAATTTGCTCATTTACATATTCACACTTTTAACAACTCTATGTTTGTAATTGCGGCGCTTTTTTCGTTTAAGTGCTAGTCCGAAAACCTTCGGTGCAACGTTGTTCAATATCTCCTCGGAAAGCACATTCAGGCAACTTATGGTGTTTCCCTCTCAGGAAGTGGCCTTATAATCAATAAGGATAATATTTTTGCAGGGGGGATGACTGACAGCTCTCGTTAGGGAACTAGCGGCTGATTAATCAAGGAACTATTTCCAACCGCAAACCTTCATTAACAACCCTGATTAACCTTTTAAAACTGAATTAGGCCATCAATCAGGATCAATTAAACCGACCCGAGGAGAGGCGGCCAGATTGTCAGTCAGCCAATCGGGAGGGAGGCACAGAAATACAAAATATACATAAATTAAAATAGGACAAAAGATTAACAAAATAAACTCAATAAGTTACAAAGAATGTTATTCAGTATGCCATTTTTGTCTTGTGGTGTCATCGAATTAAATAAAATCATTATTCAGCACTTTATTTTGGATTTAAATCATTAACAGTACCACCGCTGGCTGAATGAAATTAATTAAAAACTGACAGATATGAAAGACACCATAATCAACCATATAAGATATTGGGGAATCAGGATCAATTAAAAATGATAAATTACTTTCCATTGAGACCATCTGGGTACACATGAGTGTGTGGAAAAAAAAAGTTTGTATATTCCCACATCTGTAACGTGTTAGCCACTAACTACCAAAGCCACGAATGGATATTAATAATAGACGTATGAAAGGTGATGGAGGTTGGCGGGCTGTAAATATAAAAGAGGGATTTATGACGTCTCCACTGATGCACTGTTTGTATCACTTTTTATGAAAAAAAAAGCTTATTTTGAAAGATTAATTGGGATTACCTTATAATAGAATTGTTGGATGCCGACATATCTACGACCACACAGACCTTGATGATCCTGCATGTTCTTCTCTATGCCTCGTCGAATACATTCAAGAAAATGTGTTCACATGGGCAAAAAAAAAAAAAAATAAATAAAAAGCCCACCCATTCCCAACATTTATTTCAGAAGTAGTCTAACATCTTGGTGAACTCCGGCGACCGCATGAATGGGCAACTTGATCACCACGACACCTTGTACTACTAAATTCATGATATGGTTATGCCAATTGTGGGGGGGGGGGGGGTGGTGGGTTGTTCAAACTCATGTGCTCACTCACCTTGATAGTGTGCACTAAAACCACGGTACCGGTGGTTGTTGTCGGTGACAAAATGCAGCCGCAGCCAGTTCTTGTTGCTGACAATGGGCGAAGGCACATTGCTGCCCGACAACCTGCGACACACAACAAAAAACACAGTTTGGTACAATTGCCATAAACACAGAGGAACACACTCAAAATCACTTTGCTTTTTCACCCATCTGAGAACCGAGAACAAAGAAGTGAGGACAGGAACCAAAGGAATACTTTTTAAAAAAGTGTCATTTTACTGTTCATTTTACTACTAAACATTAATAAATGGCAGCATATTGGAAGTTTGGGGGAGGGATCAAATTACGTTAACTCTTTCATTCCACAAGACGTACTTGTACGTGTTTTTAAAATTAGGCCCCGCCTACCAAGGACGTATTTGTATGTCTAAGTCTTTTTTTTTTGGTGTCATAGAGAAGAGGAGGGTCTGATGCAATCTGTGAATGAGAATAAGCCGTTTGCATTGTAAATCTTGTAAAAAAGCGACCAGTAGGTGGCAGTGGTGCCTCACGTGCTTGAAATGCATGCTTTTACAAAAAGCTCTTTTTCTCAGTTTTTTGCCCAGGAATCACCATTTTCATGAAACTTAGCTATTTTGTAATGCCGATTGCGGAAAAAAGATAGGAACACTTTTTTTTTCTGCTGAAAGAAGAGAGTCCAAACTTTATTTTGGTAGGCTCCATATTTATATAGTATTAGAACCAAATTTTCTGTGGGCCGTGCAAGATCAGTCAAAATCCAGTAAAACGCTGGGATTGAGGGGGTTGCTCCAGTGAAAATGGCTGGTATTGAATGAGATCAAAAATTTTTGCCAGGTCTCTTTATTGTGGATTTCCACCTATGGTCTGGAATGCACATCCTGCAGAGAATCCCTGTTTAAAAAGGTTTTCTACAGTTAACTTGAAACCAGGTAATGATCTACATGCTGCTTCACCACAATTGAAGATCTAATGATTTGATCACAATCTGGTAAATCCCATATTAGAATACATGGAGAGCCTCGATTGCCTGATTGTGAGGCTCGCCTGCCGTGAAAGGAAGCGATTATTATGATTAGCATCATTATTCCGATCATTATTATTATGATGATACGCAGTACGCTCAGATTGTCTCAATGGCACTTAATGAAGGAGCTGATGATCATTTGTATTCATAGTTCTTGCACGGTTTTACCCGGCGGCTGCACGCTTGGGAGGATTTGACCCAGCAAATATCAAAGCGGCGAGTGTCGTTAGCGGTCCAGCTAACGCCACCCCCGCAACTACCGACACTTAATGCAAATAAAGATGATTTAGAGCTGAATCAACATGGGGGAAATGTAAATTTTCCACACAGCGGGTGGTTATGGAGTGCTACTACATTGTTAGCTAGTAGTATGTCAAGTGGACGGGACGGCCTTCCTGTGAGCTGCACTTAACCTTCATTATGCGTCGGTATCAAAAAGCACAATCGCAGGAATAAATGGGCACCCTGCACGGTGGCCTTACAACAAGACAATGGCACCCGTCATCTATTTGCGGCTTATAAAACGGAGGCCGCTATTACTTTTACACTTATAAAAACACAAGGCAATGCTGAGACAGAGTGAGAAGTAGATCCTAGTCAGTCAAGTCATAGAATCTTGCCCAGTCACAAGGAAAAATACGCTGAAGTGATAAAATAGGTTTTGCACAGATCATAATATGAAATGTAAAATGATCTCTCAAAATTAAATGAGCATATACAGCTTTAAAAGTGAAATGACAAAAGAGCATCTCCACTTCAATGAAGTTTGAAGAATGCATGTTATTTTTTCCTATGCTAACGTTTCTAGGGCTCCCACACCGTTAATGTACGCCATAAACCGTAATGCAGGCTGTACAATTTCTGACTTCAAATTTGTTAAAGCAAGCATTAAAAAAAATGTTTTTTTTTTTTTTAATCACTGTACTTAGTTAAAAATGTCTGCAAAATGACTGTGAAGGCACACTGGCTTTGAACTAATAGTGCATTAGCATGCACATTTCTTTAGTGTGTTAGCTTTATGTTGGTCTTTTTTTATAATTGTGACAGGTGGCCAAAAGATGGAGTCTGGATTCAAAATAGGACTCATCGCTTCACTTTGGCAGTGGCGTCATTACCTGCAGCGCATCATTAAAAGTTCTGCTGTGTGCATTTTTTTAAGCCCTTGTAATATTAAACAGAGGAATTAAAGCATGAATCTATCGCGGTGGCGACTCATCGTGTCGAGTGCATAAAGTTGCGGTGTGACCGTATAATCGGGGTGGAAAGGGGAGTGAAAACAAGTTGGTGAGAGGGAGAGAAGCGAGCAAAAAAAAAAAAAAAGTCACCGATAAGTAAGGAAAGACAACTAACAACACTATATCAGAAACCTACATTTAAACGGACTAATCAAATCTAACTGAAGCTAAGCTAAATGAACTGAGCTTGAACCCGAGCTAACGAAACAATTCTAATTTGAAGACAATCGAACCAAAACGAGCAACCTACTCACAGAAGCCGCGGTAAAGGCACTAAAATGATGCTCCCGGGAAGCTTAATTCACCAAACAAAGTGGAAATATGAGACAGAAGATTCCAAAAGTAACTGAAGCGTAAAATGTAGCTGAAGTCAAATGAAAGATGAATAAACGTGAAATTCCTTAAATTCGGCCGATTCATTTTAAGTGAAATTAAGATTGGCCAACTTGGACAGAAGCAAAGAAATATTGCTTTTTTATTGACCATTTTTGTTTGATTTGAGAAATCCTACGAAATCCTCACGGGGACAGTCTAAAACTGTCCTACACGGCAAAGCTCTAAAAGAGAACAAGAGCAGGCCCGACCTAAGTGGAGTCATTTTCATTTCTGCCATGAGGACAAAAGTATTATTAAATCATTAATCTGTGCTCATGGCTTGCGTTTGCGGCGACGCACTCTCCCTTGGTACCGCAACGGCTATTAAAGCACTTCGGGGGTGTCACCGAAGACAAGATTGGCGATGTCTCCGATGGCAAGGGCGGACTACACGATTTCCATACTAGGACTTCAACATATTAAAAATAAAAGACACGAGCAACCCACGACACACGGTTAAGCGACTCTTGTCGAGACAAGAGAACTCAAAACATTGCAACGGAACTCAGTGAGGAGGCCGACTTGAAAGGCTTGGCAAAGATGCAACTATGAGGGACACCCTATGGGACTTGTCAGCTTTTTCAATCATTGGACTGCTTCCCCTGTCAATCATTAAATATTCACTTCTGATTGGCCACGTTGTCCACCAGTCGGCCAAAACTACATGGAACACGTGTAGCGTGTGTGTCTGCACTGTGCGAGCACTCATCAGACAGTCGGGGGAATGCTATTTAATCAGGCAATCTGTCTTAATAGTCTCCGCTTATTAAGACAGGTGGGAACTGGAAACTACCATACACACACACACACAAGTATACACACTCCATGAAGTATGCCGCTGGGCTGAACGTAGCATAGGTGGAACTGTCATCAATCAGTTTGCACAGACAGCAGATGGATATGTGTGTGTGTGTGTGTTTGTGTCATTTGTCATCAATCTCAAGTGGGCAGAGGGTAATCAGCGCTCACAATGGGACCACTACTCACCCCCTCCCATTATCTCATCTAAATGCCCCCCCCCCACCGCACCACCATCTCGGGAAAGACAAAGATGACAAAACACATACGAGCGTGCATCAAAGCGGACGATGTAAACATAAATCGGAACAAGCCGAGTGAGAATGAATTTGCACGCTGCGGGGATAAAACTCGACTCAACTGTATTTATAGAGCACTTTAAAACAACCATCGCTAGTGTATACAAACACCCAAGTGGCGTGTGCCTGCGTGGCCTGTTTCACGCAGAGATTGTGAAAAGCGGGCGCTCCGTTGCCGGACATTGCCTCAGCCTGCAAAAGGGACTTTCGCAAAGCCACGCGGTATTGGTATGGCCCATATTATTTTCTAATGAGAATTGATAAGAGTGCGAATATGCTAACAGATGCTACATAGCAATTTGCGATGCGCAGCAAAACGTCGATCCAAAATAGCCGGTCCTTGTACACGTAGCAGGTCACCAATCTGAATAGACAAAGTCTTTGCAGATACATAAAGATCTGACATATTGCCCTGTTGCCGAGAGCAATCAATCAAATGCGAAGACGCTAACACCTGGTGTGAGTTTACAACATCATATTTAATACTGTAAATATATGATCCATCAATGGATCGGTTTTATACTCAAATCCTTGGAAACACACGATGGTAGAAATTATCGCATGTTTGGCGTTCTCAAGGGGTCAGGAAGACAGGTTTATTTATTTATTTTCGAATAACTATTTTAATGAAATAATTACTCCACTGAGACACATCCAAATGGATGCAAGAGACCCATTAAAATTGTTTTGGCAAGCCACTAAAAAGAAGCATCCAAGTACATACACACATTTTATTTCCACGATATCTCATATTGCAGTACAGAGACCAATTTGGCAATTTCAGCTTTTTTTTTTTTTTTTTTTTAACAGCTATTGCAAAACTGGTTTCAGGTCATAGGAGTTGATTTTAATTAGTGAGCATCTTGCTTTTTATCAATTTTTAATTAAATATTGCTTGAGGATGTATACATACAATGCCAATATTGAATAAGGCTTAGAATGAAGTTTATTTGAGGGTGGGCTGCACATAGACATGCTTGAAGGGCACAAGTTACAAATAATGTAAGAGCTCCAATATTACTTGAAAGCCACTATAGGGGGTCCTTGCTTTCAAATGAAAACCAGGAAGTCCGGTGAGGATGGAGAGTGGCTTTTTGTCCCATGTGAGACCTTATTCTTATACTGTTCATTTTGAGCTGCTGGTCAAAGTAAAAACTTTTGTTCGTCAGGACCGCCATGAACCGAGGACAGTGGGCCCATATACTGTATATTTTTAAAGTTTATATTGTAATTATTAATTAATTTATTCATGTTTGGAGCATCTGTCCTCCATGATTTGCATAAAATAACATGCCTATTTTGCGATTAGCATTGGTCTCAATTCCCGCAAATAGCTACATCTCCATTCAATCTATCTGTCCAACCAAAATCCGACACTTCTTTTAAACATGACCTGTATTTCAAATCATTGTCGCAAAACAGAGATCACAATAGTGATTTATAGTGTTGTTTCTGATGCATTATTATTCCACTGAGATGCTTGTCAAAAACAACAAAAAGTTGTGCCATAGTAGGACTGACCTATTTTGTTTTATCTCCCTTGCCGGTGTGTTTTGATTGCGATTTTCTTTGCATACACAACAACAATCAAATCAGCATACACTAATCTAATTATACACCTGACTTTGATTCTTTCCATTTTTTTTTTCATATGAGCAATTTGATTAAGCTGCCGAGAGTAATTTTTTTAAGGCACGATTTCAACACAATTCTGCATAGCAGGTGTTTATGAGCGTGTTGGCCTATAGGCAATATGTCATGCCTTCCGATAGTTGCGTCGTGTTTACACAGCTTTCCGGATTAATAGCTGATCCTGAAAGACAGTAGCCCGAGTAGAATACGGGTCGCGTTTTGCAGCCATTCTGTGCCTAATTTCACACGTGCTAATCCTGGACGAAAAATACATTCGAATCGCACCGCATCGGATTAGCGCTTAATTGCTTACACGCTGGTAATCTAATTGCAGTATCCTTGCGTTCTGCGTTCTGAGTTCTTGCCAGCTCACGTCCTTTTAACTCGAGCTCGGTCCCAGGGGACCCCAATTCCGCACCCCAACCTGGCGATGTATCACCTCCTGCATTACTACATAATGGCCTCCTCGATTGCCTTCCCGGCAAGGCAGAAGGTGGGTTTGGGAGATGTGAAGGTCGTTGGGAGCCCCGAACTCTCCGGGGGAAATAGTCTCAGTCAGAGCCTGTTTACAGTCATTTGGCCAATAGTCCGCGAATGGATTCCCAAGAGACTGCGCGAATGGCTGATGTTTTGCAAGGGCTCATTTTTAGGGGCGAGAGGAGACTACAAAATAACTTCAATGGCAGTTCGCAAGCTATATTGCACACGTTGAACAAAACATTGGGTATCACTGCAATTGTACTTCATTACACAATCACCACAAAGTGCAAAATTATTATCGATGCCTTCAAATGTTTCACGCCTTTCCCGACTGGAAGGCTTTTCGGTGTGCCTATTAGTGCGGAAAATACGGTAATTAATTGACATGTAATGGCAAACCGTTTTTGCCACTTTTTTTGCGTCAATCCAATGTAAATTGTGCTGCTCCTTCTGCGGTGGCCCCCTTGGCCACCTAGTGGTAGCAGGAGCCAAACATACAGTACATGGAGACGGTCACAACTAAAATCAGTAAGATGCAGTACTATGAGTCGTTCTTCACAGAGCCTCAAGTACAGTACATATCTATGAGTATTCTTGTTACCAATCTACATATGTTGCGCCTCCATTTGTATTTTAAAGCCATATCACATGTGTAGATATTGTTTTCCTTTTTTTTTTGTTACCTCGAAACTAAGCAAACTTTTGTAAGGCAAGACCGAATGGTTGTTTGAAATTAAACAAAACAAAAAAAGCTTTGTTTTACGTTTAATTTGACAGTAATCTTCAACTGTGGCAATCAACTGCTTGAAACATATTTTTCAAGAAAAATGTACGCTACCTTCCCCACAGTATTCGATCCGTTTCTAGGTAATTCAGCCAAGTGCAGTAGCCAGACTACACAGACACAGCAAATTCACTGAATAAAGTTTTTATGATGGCGAGTGAAATAATTAGCAATTAGCATTCCGGAGCAACTACCTCTGGCACTTCTTCCGTCGCCCGCCGTCAATCCGACTCCCCGATGCCCGACTTGCCACCAAAACAATTCTGGCTTCAGCTACAACCTGTCACTGCTCATTTCTAGGGATGTTAATAACAAATCTCATAAATAAAAATATATATGATGGAAGCCCGACACGTGGTGAGACAGCAGCGTCACACGCAAGGCGATGGGCTGTCAAGTAGACATGCATAAAGATCACTAAACAGCGGGCTGCTTCCTGACAGATAACAGATAGACGGGACGCGGTTTCAAGGGCAACTGACTGCAAAACAACAAAACGCAACACTTTCACTTCTGTGTGTCCGTTTATGCGTGCGCGCGTGCGTGCGTAATGTTAGGCTAGGATTACAGGCACTTAGCTCATATTGATATACTCCTCTCGCAGGCGCAAGCACCCCTTCTCTGCATACTGATTAGACAAGCATGAGAGGGAGGCTGCCAGATCAAGTGCGTGGATGTAAATAGGCCGTTTGTGTGTGCAAAAAGACTGCTGTTGTCTGATAAACACCGAACTCTCGCAGCCGGTCACGGTATTAGCGGCGGTGGCCATTAGCTCTGCCTGTTAATTGCCGGCGGAAAAAAAATCTGCATTTTAGCTTCTGCCTTCTTCTTCCCCTGCAATTTGCCAGTGGAAATCGGTAAACAAGGAGCTAGGCGGCAAACTGACCCAGTTTCGATCAAAAGCTAGTGACGACGACAAAAGGTCGTGTGTTTGAATCCTGCAGCCTGATCTAACGGTAAAAAAACCCCAAAACAAAACAAAACAAAACCGTCCTGTAAACATGAGTGAAGAATATTCTGCACTAACAACCATCCATTATTTGCAAAGCACAGTCTAATATAAAAGCGTTGCTTCGGTGCAATCTTGTGACATCTTTGTGCCAAGGAACTATGTTGAAGTGGGAGGAGCAGCTTCATTTCATCAGCCTGATCTAACGTGAAAGTAGTGCTCTGCCACCATATTGTGGGATTGCTAGAGGGTGGGAGATTTATCACAGTCGTTTGATCAAGATCTGATCGATTAGAGCTGTATTCTTAAGAGTTGTACACGGGGTTCAAATTGGGTAGTAATTAGGAGAAAAAAAAGCTGTTTAAGATATCTTCGATTCTGAAGGACGCCCGGCAATAGCCACAACCAAACGGCAGACTCAATGTGACTTTTCTGGCATGGGTTCTTGAGACTTTTTTTGGGTGGGGGGCCTGCTCATAATCGCCATGGCTGCCTGATTTCATGTCATTAAGATGCTTTTTTTTTTTTTTCCTTCAGAAGTCTGGGCTGGTTAATGGGAAGAGCAGCGTCAACAAAGCCGCTTTGTCAACATGAGGCCTCAGCAGTTTTTACAGGGGACACAAAGGACAAACATCCAACTAATTGTAGTGCGTGTGGACGGCAGCCACACCAAAGATTCTTTAGACGATAGTGGCACTTGCTTACACGCATGCGTGAGGTTTTACACAAAGTCTTCTGACTAACGTGGACCCTTCTTGTTTATTCTGTGCATGCAAATACTTCAACAGAAAGTATATAAATAAATATAAATGTAAGCATCTTAAAACTGGGTGAGTGGGGACGAGCCACATGCTGCTTCACAGAGTCTAAAGACAAAAATTCATTATTTGCTCGACCCCGTGGAGCAGCCGGCAGCAAATGGCCTTTGTGTATTATCAGTTGGTTCACTGATCATATTTCATCGCCCCCAACTGCTCATCGATTTTGGGCAAATTAGGATATTGATCAGGCATTGCGGTAACCAATGTGGATTTAATCACAGCGCGGGCTGACATCCTAGCATTCATGTGCAGGTACGCGTTGCTCATGTGCATCGCTCCTTTGTGAATAGTGCGGCTCTTTGTTTTTGGCAGGTTGCCAATGCAACAGGTGGCTGTGATGCAGCTTTAGACAATCAAGAGTCCTGAGGAAGAGACGCAGTGGAAAATGCGAAAACAGTGGTCGAATGAGGAAAGCACACATCCAAGTTGAATGTAAAGTCAATGTAAAGAACACAAATCATGATCATATTTCATCAATTAAAGCCTTCCAGCTCATAGACGCCGCAGCTTAAGACAAACTAATGACTCCCTAAAATAATCACAGCCGGAAAAGAAACAACAGTATGCCGAGAAAAGGGGAATACAATTTGAATACGAAGACATGATGAAGAGAAATGTCTACCTAATGTCTTTACAAAGAGACTGCAAACCACAACAGAGCAATTAGAGTCCATTTGAACTCTGCTGTTACCCAAGACAGCTGCACCAAAGCAGAAGAAAATAGTATCTCAGATGAATTAAATGGTGGATAATTTATTTAAGTTCCTTTTGCAGTCGTAAGTTATGCGTTGTCGTAGATTTTCACACCATGGAAAAAAATTAAAAAATTCACGGCCATCAGGAAAAATAAACATGTAATATCTGTGCTTATCTGGGATAAAAAACAAACAAAAAACCCCCACTTTTGATCCATTAAGATTCAATTGCTGAAACAATTTGAACTCTTGCGAACCAAAATCGCAGCACCTGCAGAAGCACGCAAAGCCTTTCAGAAGCAGGCAGTCTTTACCACACTTTGAGAGCGTGTGTTCACCCTTTTGTTTCCCCGGGGAGCCAACAGACTGTTTTGTTTTGCTGAGTCTTCCCATTATTGCAGTTGGTAACCCGTAATAATATCGTCACATCGTCTCCCCCCCGACCCCTATTTCGACAAATATAGTACTTTGCTGGTTTTCACCTTCTGCGACCACTGTCGAAACATCTACTTAATTGAAACCTTTCGATCTGTCTGTATTTTGTTGTCTAAAAAAATAGGGCTGCGCACATAAATGTTGTGTTGACATTTTATTTTTAAAAAGACAGAAGTGACTCAGGCTAAACAGCGGACGCGATGTGTTGATATCTCCGGGGAAGCGTTGTTAGTTTACTCCCGACGCAAAAGCTCACATCTCAACTGAGCCCCCGTCTGGAATTGGGTTGAAAAGTTCATATTTGCAAAATAAATGTGACGGGGGGGGGTTCAGTTCTGAGCCGTAGTCCATTCAGCCAGATGGGTGTGGACTTTGACACGTTGTTGGCGTGACTTATCCTTTCTGGGGAGAATGAGCGCGCCATAAACACAGGATTGAGTTTGTTATAAGGCTAAAAATGGGTGCAAGGTGGGTGTCCGCAGATAGTAATACAATATTAGTTCTACAGTTCTGTTTTGTTTTAATTCAAGTAGGCCCCCCCTTATTGCAAATCCACATTTTGTAGAGTACCGGTATATCTGAGTCATCTAATGAGATCAGAAGCTCTCAAAACAAGTTTGAGTTATAGTTCTATGGCGATTGAAGTCATTAGACTTCACCACCGTGCAGGCTCTGAACACAGCCCACAATAAAGAAAACAAAACCTTTGCAATTTAGTGTGGTGTATCTGTGGAGTGCATGTGGTTTGAACTTGGTCTTGGTCTCCGAAGGACCCCTGAAAATGGCCTAATTGACCCCTGAAAGGGCTGCTTCAAACCAAAACGACTTTGGGGGCTGATTTTTTTTCGGTTATCAAGGAACCATTTTTTGATTTTTTTTTTTTGTCGACTCTTGATAAAAATGCCGACCAATCGCATACATTTCAAACTGTCAACAAGGCTGTGTGACACACAAAAAACTCGACAAAAAAACATGGCTCATTCAACATCTTACTGTCAAATATCCAAACATTGACCACAACTCTGAGAGCAACAGTATAAGAGGCCACTCACCAGATGGTTGGGGGCTCTGATCCCTCCACCTCCAGGTAGTCATACTTCTCCTCGGTGTGGAAGTCTGTAAAGACGACAGAGATGGTGTCTCCGGGTTCGGCCAATAGGATCCAAGTACAGTCGGCCTGGTTACCATAGTTGCCGGGGTAACCGGGACTGGTCACCACCCCACTGCCGCCCCGCACAGTGCCCCCACATGTGTCCTCAGCTGTCAATCAAATCAGAGTGACAAATGGAAAAACCTGGGTTAGGGAGAGGAGGAGGTCTGACGGGTGGACTTATTTCATTTTTTTCCCCCATTTCTTTTTAGACGGGTGGGTCAATTCGGAAAAAAATGGAATGGGAAATGGATTTCCTCTACACCGAGCAGGCAAGACAGCCTAACGCCCCCGCCTTCTCCCTCCCAATACACGCGGACTCTTACTTCACACGTATTATAGCTACAATGTTAGAAATGGGTTTGCCAATTGTTGTTAACTCATTCACTCCCAAAGACGTTTTTAAACGTCTTTTCAGACCTGGTCTAGAATTGGCTGGTACTGAATGAGTTAATGACCATTTTGTCCAAGAAAAGTAGCATTTAAAAAAAAAAACATTTGGAGTGAGGTTGTGAGGGGGGTTAGGCTGTAGTTCCTGTGGTCAACACCCAAATAACATTTGAATCTCTCGCTCTCTCTCTCTCTCTCCTCAATAGGCAACTCGCAAGGATTGCAACTATTGACTGATTTGCTGCGTAACAGATAAAGACACATGGATCGGCGCTGTGCAAACGGCATAAATTATGAACATAATTTATACAGAGGACGGGGTTGGGGGGGGGGCAACATTGGATGACATTGAACCATTTGGCTTCACTGGGGCATCAGATGTTATAAGTTAGCAACATCTGCTTAAATTGGTGCCCCAGTGAGGGGGGAAAAAAAAGATACAATGTCAAAAACCATGTTCAACGGTGAATATAAATTATACGCGTATAATTTATAGCTATACACATTAGGGAGGTAACTCAGGTAGACAAAACATTCTTCCAGAGGAGAAAAACAGCGACAAATGCAGTTATGACGTCTCCCAGGACACACACAATCAGCAACACGTTGCGCGGTGGTGGTGGCCCCCTATAGCAGGCAGGAGGGAGGAGCAGGGTGTATTTGAAGAAGTGGATTGATAAAACACAGAAAACTAAATCCTAAACAAAGTCCAAAGTAGCAAACAAAAACCATGACCGAAGCTCAAAACTATCAATAACAGAAACATGACAAACAAACAAACAAACATGACAGCAGCAAAAAGCAACAGCAAACAAACGAACATGACAGTAGCAAAGAGCAACAATGACCTGACAATGAGTGGTCGGGCTGGGAGTCCTTTTAAACAACTAATAATTACATAACGACCAACAGGTGTGCACCTGCAGGGGGAGCCCTACAGTGCCACCTGTTGGTCACAAACCAAATCATGACACACTGATGGGTGAGTCGACAGAAAGGGCGCGACAGAAACCCTCCAGGCGGCCGCAGGGGGTGGCAAAGCCATACCCCCACGCCCCCCCCCAAAAAAAGAATACAAAAATAAAATCTGCGTAAACACAATAAATAGATCAGAAGCACACACTCGCACAGCAGACAGGAAGTACAGCATGCGAGCCAAGAATAGACACGGGATCACAGACACAGGTCGGGAAAAACAAAACAAGATGTGGGATGAAAGAAAGAGCAAATAAAAGGCAGGATTTAAGCATTCGTTTCCAGTCTTAGCTTGTATCAAATGTATTGAAGACGTGCTGCAATACAAAGTAACAAATGTTAAATGTTGGTAAAATGCGTCTGTCGTTCCCGAGACATACTGTTGCCTTGCTATTTACGAACCACCATAAATATGTTTGTTTTGCTAGCCTGCGGGCTATTTTTCACCCTCGTATCGCCACCGATTGTCAAAATGAAATTTCTTTCAGACTCTGATGACAAAAGTGTTCAGTTTCTCTGGGTACCGTATGGCCTGCAGACAAATACCAGACTGAGGCTCAGTGGTTGGGGAGCCCTGTAGTACTCGTCAGGTACAACCTTAAGATGGCAGCGTTCAGTAAAAATAAATAAATGTGTTCTGTCAATGAGGAAAAGGTCAGGATTGTAATTACGGTACTATTTTTAAGGCGAGATCGAGACAGAACGGCTCACTTCATCCACGTGCAGCATTGTTACCACCAGGATAGCCCGGCTGCTTAAAAACACATTGGATGGACTTTTATGAGCTGTTTTCACACCTCGAGGCTTGAAGTCACCGGCAATGGCTGTGTGTCAGTGGGAAAGCAACCTGGCAAATTTGCAGAAGGTGAGAAAGTGTCTGACACCGGCACCCACTCCCGTTGCATTCTGTGCGGACACCACCGCGGTTTGTTGTATTAGGAAACATCCCCATCGGTATTTTGGTATCACAACCAGGGAGGGCGCATGAAAGGTGGTGGGACTTACTGACTTTACCACTGTTTTTTTCATGTCAGAGGCCAATGGAGAGTTCATCTCTCAGCAATTCTTTTTTTTTTTTTTTTGGGGGGGCTCCGGCTGCACTTTAGTAATGCACTCGGACTGCACACGGCAACCTGGGGAGGTCGAGCTTGTGTTTCAGCACCTGAGCACTGACCGACAATATGGAGTTGTGTGTGTGGGCATTCATTTCACATCACATCAGTGAGCTCCACTTTTGCCCTTTTCTCCAGGAGCCGTACCAGCTCTCCAGCCTCCCCGACCACCGCTGCCTTAACTTGTCTTCTGGCCGTAGAACACTGGGTGGGAATCACGGATCGCAACATTGTAGCTCGAGTGATTTTTTTTGTTTTATTTTTTTTAAACATGCCTCAGTAGGTGCTGGTTTTCTGGATAGAAAACGCAATTCAAAGGAGCATGGGAGTCAATTCTCCAAAATTCATGTGTGCATCTCCAAAGCATTTGGAAACATTGTAAAAAGACAACAGTCTTTGAGTTCTTTGAGAGAACGTCCATTTGAGATCAGTCGCTAACCAAAACAGCAGCAGCTATCGGAACGCAGTCAGTCTGTCAGAAAAACTAAATTGTCGAGGATGTAAACGTGTTCCCTGAGCAGTGTTATGCCATCTCGTAGACACTGACACGGTTGCTCCACAAAGTTGCATGCAAACACTCTCGAGGTCAAGGCAGAGGAAGCAGCACAACGTCCATTGAATTGAATAAAAAAAAAAATGGACAAAAACTGTTTTCTTTACAGGCGTCTGTGCAAGTACAGCTAAGATTGCTATTTTTCTTGGCTGTATTTGACGGCATTTCTCCGTCATCCTTTTCATTTTGTTTTTAAACCCTCGTTTTCACCGCTCATTTCGTTTAATATGATTCCGACGACGAGCTTGTATGACAAACGCGAACCTGGTGACCAATGAACAACAATGAATCCCCGTGGAAATCTCCACACAGGTGTTTTCTTCCCATCCACTCCCCTCTTACGAGGCATTGGGGGGGGGGGGGGGGCTTTGATCCCCGCATCTTCGCCAGCTTATCCCCTGCCTGCGTTTACCATAAACCTCGCTGTCATCAATATCCCAGTCATCGGCGTATTCCTTCTTTATCCCTCTCTGTCGCGCTGCGTGTTTACTGAAGATCTCCTCCTCTTTGCTCTTCTTGCTGCTGATTGCTTTGAATACTTTTTTTTTTCTTCTCTACTCCTCACCACAACCGCTATAACTCCATCTCCTGTTGGCATCGCTCGTACGGTGAAAGCGCAGATACCCCCCGGCAACACACATTCACAAAACACAGCGGGTTCAATCAGCCAATGTCGGCGTGAAGGGATTACTGCCCATCTATATCAAATGTTTGTTTGTTTTTTCCTCTTCTCCCAACTTCAGGCTGCATCCATCCTTCCCCGGCTGTTCTCTTATCTACATCGACCCACCCATCCATCAACCTCCCCATCCATAATGTGCGGTACCGCTCCATGTATAGCCATCAGTCTAGACCAGGACCACTCACCCCTGAGTCATGCAGGGAAGAATTAAATGAACTCCATATATGCGAAGGAGCAGTGTATTTCTCCCTAACAGCCCTTTTTATTTTTTCTTCTTCACCTGACATAAAATGTAATGTAACTCGTCACTCCCACCCCAACCGCAGACAAGTAAACACCGCAAACGCCTCCAGACACAATTTGTCAAAAGAACCCCCATGTCATTTCACTCTCCGCTATTTTCAGTAATAAAGCTTAATGGGTCATTCTTCAATAGCGATTCCTTGAAGTGCCCATCACGACTTCCAGGAAAGACGTCTGTCTCACTTTTCTCCTTCAGTGGGTGATCCGTTTCCACTTGGATTGATACTGCGCAAGGAACCTGATGCCATCTGACACCATCTGGCCTTCTCTGCCCCTTCCCGACAAACGTCCACCCCCAAAATAGCACATATATGTAATAGCCATGAAATAGAAACATGGTTTAAACTCATCATGATACGCAATTACAGTCAAACCTCAGTTTTCGAACGTCTCTGTTCTCGACCACATCGGTTTTCGACCAAAAAGTTTTTTATGCCTCGGATGACGACCGAATTTCGGTTCTCGAACAAACTGAGCGCACTTGGATGCGTCATTTGACTACTCTCGCCTTCCTTACACGAGGAAGTGACGCTTCCTCGTGTAGCGTTCTATTGTGACCAGACCTGTTCAATAAAGTTTTTTTTTTTTTTTTTTAAAGTGTGGTTTCGGTTTTCGAACAAATCGGTTTTCGAACAGCCTTCTGGAACGGATTATGGTCGAAAACCGAGGTATGCCTGTTTTTCGATCCATGTTCACCAATTGTGTGGCTTGTATTTTGAGAACTCCCCGGAGGGATTTCACTCCAAAAAATTTTTACGTGACGTATTAGCAAGCTAGTGAACTTTTATTCGGCAAAATCACTCTACTCACTGTACTATGTCCTTCTGTATCCAGGTATTATTGTCCAGTATGTGTCTGTAGCTGGTGAGATTTATATCTAACTACATTTAATCTGGTCCGTCTGTGTTTCACCTTTCACACGTTCAAAAAGCAGCACACCGATCGTCGTCCCACGCTCGGCAGCTCTATATATCATCAGAAAAAGTGGCAGCATCTCTACCGCGCTGGCGCACAAACAGTCGGCGCGGTGACCTTCAGCACCGCCCACCATCTGTCCACAAATCAAGAAGCAGCTGCTGTCTGCCACTCAACTAACTCGCCCGACATTTAGCCCAATTAGAGCAGAAGAGCGATGGAACGTTCCATCATACAGCGACGACGTCAATAATCGATGGCGTTTTTAATTCAGACAGTACGAGGATTTGACCCCTGATTACATTCAATTTCCAAGTCCGATAAAATCCGCATGATATTATGCCGCTATGTTCTCCCCCTCAAACTATTGATACTGTTTAACGCCCCTGAGTTGTGCGTAATAGTCCAGAGTTCCTACAGTTCAAGGTAAGCTTAATTGAAATTCCGTGATTAACATCTCACAACAAGACAGCACCCTTTGTCGGAACCTTTTTCGTTACAGGCCGGCATGATGCCCTCGAGTAAATGAGCCAACGGGAGCGACTGCGGTTGGAAAAAAAAAAAATCTATTTGCGTGTCTCCCAACGCTTCATTTCTCTCTGCGTCGTTGATCGAATGGCACCCCTGCTGCTTTGGATATTATCTTCGCCAAGAAGAGCGATAAGAGGCGGGGTAGAAGTTAAGGGTAAACAAAGCAAGGGAGACAAGACGGCGTCCGTCTAAATCCGGATGGGGATCAAGATGAACGGGTGAAGTGCTTCCCCGTTTTTCTCATTTGGGCGTTGCGTGCGAAGAGTTTATAAATGATCAAGCCCGACGACAAACACCTGAAGTTGTGATTGAACGTCTCTACCGCTCATTCGTCCTGCTCGTATGCCTTGCTATTATCCACACACGTTTAAGATGTATTTGTGTGTGTGTGTTCAGGTGAGGGGAGAGAAAGAGAGCGACCCTCGTTATCGGTGAGTGTTAAATGTCATCTGTGGAATCTTAAACAAATAGCGACGTGCCGGGAGTTGAACGCTTCAGAGCCCCGGACAGAATAGGAAGCACTAATCTGCAATCGCATTCAGACGTTCTTCCTTCTCCCAGAAAGCATCTGCACATGTGATTTTGTCCTAGTTCCATCAAGCAAAAATATATTGAATTGTTTCAAAAATGTTGGTTTGCAATAGTCATAGATAGTTAGCTTTTGGGTTATGGATTATTGATTAAATGATCAGCTGTTGATATTGTTTTAAAAGATAAATTGTGAAAAATAAGGGGGGGGGGGTTGTTTTTATTTTCCTTTAGTACTTTTTTTTCTCGTGTTGCTTGGTTTTTTTTTTAACAACCACCGGAACGTTTCAATTATTTATTTTCATGTAGAATAGATTTCGTTTGAGGTTTTGTTTTTAATTATTATTTTTATTTAATTCGGTTTGTTTTCTTTTGCTCTTTTTGGGGGGATTAAGTTGTAGTTGATTAATACTGGAGCAACAAAATTGTAGTTTCACGGTAGGTTATCTCAACTGTCCCAAGGTGCGATTGTGAGTGTGAATGCTTATTTGCGGCACTCACGAGGAAAAACGGTTCGGACAATGGATGTATTATTCTACTTTTTTTTTCTTGGTTGATATAGTTTAGACATACATTTTTGATAAAGCTCTGCAATATTGGATCTCTTCAATCAGAGGCGTTCAGTGTCCGAGTGAGTGAAGCTTATAATAAAAGACAAATCACACAGAACACAACGTTAATCACCACATGACACATTATGGGTTGTTACAAGTAACGTCCCCGGGGTCCCATTAACTTTTAGCGGGCGTGAAGAAGAAGGAGAAGAAAGCTTTTGTTGCATCTAAAAAGGTCACACGCGACAAGAAAGCGCTTAGGTTAAAAAAAAAAATAAAATAAAAAAAATCAAGACGCCGCGCTGTGAGAAGTGTCACTCCCGTTTCCGACGTGAGAATTCTTAGCAGATTGGTGTCAGCTCGTAGAGCCGCCTTTAATAAGAGGCTGTCACAAAGGATTTGACAGATAAATGTCACAGCTTTCACAACTTAAAGGAAAGGAGAGACAACTTTTAATTGTCTAAATCTTTACATTTCTTTTGAGGCTAGCTATGGTTTATACAGGCTGTAAAGTGTCATTAAAACACAATAAGCCTGCATATAATGCCCCATTTTATTTCATCGGTGTTTCCATTAAGACGCTGATAAAAGTCACGATGTGAAATGACTCATCTGTGGCTGTTAAGGCATACCACTAAAATATACCGCAAAAAATAAATACATAAATAAAGGGAATGCTTAAACAGCAAAATGTAACTCCAAGGACATCTTGTAATCCTGACAAGACTGTGATGAAACGCCACCAGAAGACGGACAGAAGAAAGAGTCATCAGTGACTCCAAACAAAAACAAGGTCGCCATTAATACGTCTTGTTCACGGGCAGGACTAAAAAGCAGGGGAAGTGACAGTCAACCAAAGCCTGCGATATTGCAGCTTTGATTTAAAAAAAAAAAAAAATTGGGGGGGGGGTCGCTTTTTGACAGGTTTATTGAACCTGACCTATATAGCAGGAAGAAAACAAACCTCTATCATTTTCCCTTCTGTATATTTTTTAAAACAGCCTGTCAGCCACCAAATAAGATATGATTTGAGATAGCTAGCTAGCTAGCTAGCTGGATGGATGGATGGAGAGCTACCTAGCTAGCTACCAAGCTAGCTAGCTAGATGTATAGATAAATAGACAGATAGATAGATAGATGGATGCCCGACGCTAACTTTGCACAAGCGAGAGAGAAGCTATATGACATGAAAAGAAGAGAGGGGATGATGACTGATGATTTCAAAAGCAAGGAGGGGGGGGGGGGGGGCCTTGAGGCAAGGCAAAAACAATTAGAAGTCAGAGTGGAAGCGGGTGGGCAGACGGGCCACCGGAGGGTGAACGGGAAGCAAGACGGATGGATATTGGATAGAGACGAAGAAACTCAAGACGGTGATGGAGGGGTGGGAGGATTATTGAGAAAACAAAGGGGAGATGGCAAGACGGATAAATAACAGAGATGCAGATAGAAACAATGAGGGTGGAAGATTGTTTGACGAGGTAAATTGAAGATAGGAATCCCAGATGGTGTGTGCTGAGCTGGCTTGTTGTTTACTTGCAGCATGCTTTGTTCACAATCCGCAATTGACATAACGGATGAGAAGGCTAATAAGACGTCTGACAAAGAAAGCGACGACTTAACCCAAACACGACAGCTGCATATCTTGGTTTATGCAAACCCATGATTGACATTTTGTTTAAAAAAAAAAATCTCCATTATTTTTAAGAGTGATGCCGCAGTTTATGGGGCAAGGAGCTATTTTATATTTGATACCTTAAGTTTGAGTTCTGAATTGAGTGTTCTCGGTCTTCGCCATGAGGACATGGCGAAGACCGAGAAAACTCAATGTCGATTATCGTGGTACAGATTTCAGTGCATGTGCTTCCATAACCACATCACAAGACGTCGTCCCTCAGGACACAACATTTCCCCTTCGGAAATGAATGCAAAAATTGAATTGAATTGCAAGAAAAAAAATGAACGCCTACGGATACTTTGCGCAATCTAACAAGCAAACAAAAATGGTGTCGCAAATATGACCAACGGCTTTTATGAGGTTATTGACCCAATCCTTGGGAAATAACCTTAGAGGAACTGTCATAAAATCAGAACAATAAATGATCCAATCATGCTGTCAGACCGTGATCCTTGAGTGCTCCATTTCAGCTGCAATTTGTAGCCCTCCCTTCATCTCCTATTGATGTTACTGAGTCATGACTGAAAGGCGGATTGCATTCATCTTGGTTTTCATATTTTTTTGAATTGTCTCCTTTTCCTTGCAACCTCGCAACTGTTGCGGGCGGGCGGTGGCGATTTGGTGCTCATTTTTAACTTGGTCCTGTGTGCAGACTTTGACCCCAAGTGATCTGCTAGCCTGTTAGCAGCTAGGCAGGCGCGCACGTCTGCGAGTTAGTATGAGTTTTTTAATTATTGATGACGCCAAAGCGGCCCGCTTTGGGGGTGAGGAATGCAACACTACTCACACTTCTAATATTCAATACATGTACGTTTAAAATATTAATGGCCTGCAAGAGGTCAACATCTTTTGACGGTCCGCAAATGGACAGGAGGCAGCTACGTTTGATAAGGTAATATACAGGCATGTTTCATCACCACAGCATGCATTTAGAGAGTTGGAAAGCTACAGTATTGCCACAAGTAATGGCTCAACGGTGTACAGTGTGAAGGATTTACTGAACTGCACTTGCCGCCTTTATTTGCAAAATACATATTAGGAAACGCATGAAACAACTGCACTCGGCTCTCAAACTTTGTGGGCGTGTTTACGCAATGTCACTTGTGTACAGCTTCCCTTGAGGGTAGAGATAACGCTCGACACTGACTATTTCCTGAAAAAAACAAAAACCAATATGTTGTATCTCAACATCTCAATGCCATGCATAGGTGAACAGCTTGATTGCCTTCCTTACTGTTGGTGAGCAACTCATGCGTGTCTACTTGCGATAGACAAACAAGACGGTAACCTCCAACGGCGCGTTTATTGTTCTCGTGTCACATCGTATCACGTGGTGTGTTGCTGTGTGTTCATGCTCGTTGAGCTCACGCCCAATCTATACAAAGATTGCGTGCATACGCATTGAGTCCCCTCGGGGAACGTACATAAGTGCGATTACTTTTCTACCGCATGCGTTGCTGGTCCATGGGAAATGAATATAAATTACTTGAACATATGTGAAAAGGCCACTTGTGCGGCACTTCATCCCTTCCCGTTCGAGGATGGAAGGAGCAATGAGAAAATAAACATAGTAGCACTCAAATGCCTGAACGGGTGATGTCAGACGAGGCCATGTGGGAATTTAGTAGAAAATCATATAAAAATAGGAGTCTTGTCACAACAGATTGGACGTGAAAATGACATTTTACCCCCAAACTCCCAGCTCAGACCTCCACCAAAACCTGCCAAGCAGCAAACTCATTTTTGTCATGGGCCACATTGTAGTTACGGTTTCCCTTGGAGGGCCGTGATGACTGTGAATTTTGTGAAACCATATAAATGTTTATCCCCCTCCACATGTGACAAACACAGTGACCAACAAATCGATAGTCAACTAGTTTTGAAATCAGAAGTCAAGAATAATTGGTTGTTCAACCATTGTAATTTTTACATTACTTGTGACAATTTGAAATTTTGGTTCAGTATTTAGCAAGCGTCTTGGGAGCCGACATGCTTGAATTGTTTTCGCGGGCCATATAAAATGATGTGGCGGGCCAGATCTGGCCCCCGGGCCTTGGCTTTGACACTTGTGTAATACGGGTCAAACCCCCATGTCATCAAACCACAGTATATTAAAGGAATTCCCTGTGCCCGTGCTGTCAACAGTTCACTTTTTGGATCGCACATTTTTCGCTAATCTCACCTAAACCCGAACAGTCACCCCAACTTTACCAAAAACCAAATACCTACACCAAACCTTGCCCCAATCCCAACCAATTAAACCTTATCTCGAAACGTTCACCCTAACTACACACACACTCACGAACCGCAAGGAGGCCGCCTGCGCATCTCTTGTGCAATGCATCCTACTTAGAGGAAATTTCCATGTAATCGGCATCTGTATAGCACACAAGCAACATGTCGTCTCACCGTGTCGCGTTGTCTCGTTATACTAAAAGTGCATTATGCATGCTGAGGTCGTGCCTCAACAGTGGTCTCTGCAATAAACACCACACCCCACTCCTCAGAAAAAAAAAATCATACTGCCATGACAACTGGGGATAGAGCTGCCAATCAGATGGGGCCCACCTCCCCAGGGGAGGGGAAAAGTCTGTGGTAAACAAACATAAGATGACCATCACGCACACACAAAGATGCATTGAGGTAAATCTTTGTGTTAGTGTACACCGCATCCTATGCTTCCTATCAGTCTCACATGCACAAAAAGGATACGCAGTATATTAAAAAACATTACAATACATTTTGCGCATGGGGAGACTAGACATTGTACCGTTGTACTGTGACGTGATTAAAATATATATAATTTTAAAAAAAAGTTCCCTGTTCTGTCTGAAGTACTCATTGAAGAAGTCTCCATGAGCTAAAGATCACCGAGCAGCCTACACTCCCCTAGATCCTATTCGAATCGGATGGACCCATTCCCCTCATCTTCTCCCCTTCCATATGATAACTAAAATTTCCTTTAGTCCTGACAAAGAAAATCTAATTCAGCCCTTTAGATATCTCACTTGGTAATGCTAAAATTGGACTTAAAACAGAGTCAAACGTGTGGAATAGTGCAATTTCTAGTGTGGAAGAGTGATGAAGTTTTCCACTGTCAGTAGTCCCCAATGGCACGCCCTAATGACCATTCGCCCGCCATTCCTCTACCCCCCATCTTTCGATGTACAAATTCCGTCCCTTCCTCACCTTGCTTCCACTGTCAGATTAAACTGTCTATCCTCGCTGTCCCCTTAGAAATCCCCCGTTACACACCACCTCAGGCTGTGTGTGTGTATGTGAACGTGTGTGTTGTGTTGGCGGGCCAGACACGCTTAGTGAGCATTAAACTGTCACACGTTTTAAAAGGCACGGAGGTGTGCTGCAGGGGTGGCAGCCATGTCGCGAGTAAGAAAAAAAAAAAAAAAAAAAGCTATGTCACTTCCAAACGCATGCATGACACATTGCTAGTTAGTGTCATTTCAGAGGAGCCCCGGTTTAGTGTTTGTCTTCGTCCTGTCGTTTGAGTTGAGGCTGGTCCTCAGGTTGTCGTGTCCCTGCTGATGAGCCAAAAAAACTTCCTTGATGGAGGTCATTATCAGGTCTTTGCCAAAGCTGGGATGCATTTCTATCACTTAAGTGTATTAAAATGTGCAGGTGATCACCGTATTTTCTGCACTATAAGGTGCTTCGGAGTACAAGGCGCATCTTCAATAAATGGACTAATTTAAAACAGTTTTCATATATAGGGCGCACCGCATTATAAGGCGCATAGAATAAAAACTGCAATAGTGGCTGCGGTTGGGTTATGCATCCACTAGATGGAGCTATACTAAAGGGAATACAATACAATTAAGGACAGCTTTATATAGAGAGAGAGCTTTCACAGCCGCAGCAGCTGTAACAAAAAAGCATTTAAAATACCCCGTCCAAGAAATCTGAATATTGATCTTAAATATATAAGGTGCATCGGATTATAAGGCGTACTGTCAACTTTTGAGAAATTCGAATGCTTTTAGGTGCGCCTTATAGTGTGGAAAATACGGTCGTAACTTTTGCCATGTTAACATGCTTAAAAAGTGGCTGCCACCAAGTCTTCCTCATCTTGCTCCCTGCGTGAATCTTATCAATACACGCCTCCTACGATTCCATTATATTATATATCGAGTTAGCTTCTGTGACATGGCTCCCATGGTGACTTTCTCAAAGACATGTCTGATTGGACAACTGACTCCATCTTTCTATGTTCGGATGATCGAGATAGATAGATGGAGCACATTACATGAAGGACATGAGGATAGATCAAAATTTCATCGGATTTCATGTCCTTGTGATTAGAATTCTATGGCCAGGCAAACTGCCTTCCCAAGTTCGTTTCTATACTCAAAGTTGGTTCCTCTGATCTTGCCCCTTACAAAAAAAAATAAAAAAAATCTCATGTTAAACCTTGCTCTTAACCCCACTCCTTCCTCCAAATCCCAATTCTTGTGCTTCATATTAAGGCCGCACCTGAAAATGTTCTAATCCTCATAGCATCGCCACGTTGTCATTGTAACTGCTTCCACACATTTGCATTCGCACCGGACACGCACATTGAGATTGAACATCCTGAATCATTTAATGGCTAAATGAGTCCCTGCTGACTCCGGCAGTGCTACTATACTCCGCTTGAGCTTGCGTGAGAGCGATGCTGTGTGTTAGAGCGTGAACGAAAACTTTCTGCGTGCGAGCGTGCGTTGCATCCGCATTGTGCGTCCCGGCTGCAGCGTCAGCATCCCATCGCGGGGAAGGAGCCATCGCAGTAAACACATTTTTTTAATCCAATCACATTAGAGTTAAGTAAAGCGCACCTGACATAAGCCTTCTGCTCACGCCGCCACCGCCGCACAATGGAGTCGACTGAGGTTTGCCAACAAACTACCCCCCCCCCCCAGCCCCTCACTGACAGTGGTGTCATAATGACTTTTCTAGATTCATTATTACTTCATGGGGGAATTAATTGAAAGGTCCGAACAAATTGCAGGTCGGCCAGATATGTTCGACTTCCAAGGGCCCGACACAATAACGCACTATCAAGGGCTTAATCTCATCTTTTTCCCTCCTTCGATTGTTAAAACAGCATCCGCTATGATGGTAATGAGAGACGAGAGAACATTAAAGGGGATGAGCTAAGAAATAAAAAATGTGGAGAAATGGATTGCGAGTGTATGTGGGACGAGATGTGTGTGTGTGTGTGTGTGTGTGTCGAAGTTGTGGAGTAGAAAGCATTGAGCAGGTCTGCAGGAGCGAGATAAGACCACTTCAAGTGTCACGACAAGACACTACATTGATCTGCGGGAGACGAGGCGAGAAGACGGAGAGGAGGGGCAGGAGGGTAGGAAGCGAGTGTGATTAGTGTGAATAATGGACTTCTAAACACAATTCCGCATGCACTTAAATTGTTCTTATAAATGAACTGGGCTCACTATCTACCTGCCACATAAATAAAACCATTTGCAAAAACCTAGCAAGGGAGCAAAGGAGTCACTATACCATATTGTTTATGCTAAGTGAGAGGCCTTTATTAATATTCAACAACGGGGAGAGGATATTACAATTTATGTCGCGTTAAACAGGAATTGAAAATCAGATAAAAGGGACGACTGAGGAGAAAAGCAGTAAAACGGAAAGAACCCAGGCAGACAGCGGGGCGGGGAGGGGGAGATATAACATCACAGAGCTCGTCAAAACATAATGGACACATCATGAGACCCTTTTGCACTTAACTTCTCAAGGGGGCTACATAATACCTATTTTTAATGTCTTAAAAGCAGTGATCGGCACCTTAAATGCTGGCGGGGCCACCGTTTTTTTTAATTTTTATCAGTGATCCAGAGGGGGCCACATAGAAACACGCACTTCTGCAGCAGAAGAACCACAAAGAAAAAAAAGAACATTTTTCTGATTTTCCTCAAAAATCTGGAAGGGGCAGCGGGTTGTGAGTGTCCATTTGATAAACAAGTTGCGTGAAAGGAAATCCAGCTGCCAAACATCATCTCATTAGCACCCACCGCCATGGCAACCCGCATCAGAAGCCGGCACCAGAGCCGGAGACTTTCCAGAGCAGCCGGCCTTTGTGGACTGCAGAAAGTGACTAATGAGAGTCCTATAGCAGACATTAAGAGTTTAATAGGGACTGATTCTAATGAGCTCAGCCAAACATTTAGAACATTTGGGGACAGTCATTTGAAGGTTTAAATCTTGAAAAACTCATTACATGGCATGGGATTTTTAGAACAAGCGGCTCCTGTCTTGGAAGTACAGATATGTATATCCGGTGTTGGGGGGGTAACGACAAAAATGAAAGACACTTTTGTTCCTTATTTGGCTTCAATGTGTCATTTTTCGGACTTTCCGTGGTAGTATTGGACGTCCCGCACAAAAAGTGATCAAGGCACGCACCAAAAAAAAAAAAAAAAAAAAAGGCACGCACCAAAAAAAAAAAACAAAAACAAAAACAAAACATGTTTGAGTTATTTATTCTCAACTGGATTCCTACCCAAGTTGCAACAGTCATGACTTGAATTTGGTGTATGAGAAATTTTGGAAAAAAGGCTGCAGCCTGCTGCCCCGCGTTCACGGTGATAGCTTAACCCCTCTTAGCCTCGTTGACAAGAGTGACAGAGACATTACTAATCCGCCGATGACAAGTGTCTTTTCCTGCCTCCCAGCATCCCCCGTCCTGCTCAATCGCCATGCAGACTGACTTGACGTTGGTGGAAAATACGTCAATACCGAGATGATGTGTTGATACTAAAATTAAAGTCTATTAATTTGGAGTTAGTTATCCAAAAAGGAATTCATGTCTCATGGGATGTTGTTGGACGCTAATCCACCACCTCTGCTGCATGATGTGTCCAAGCTTTGAACCTTTATGCATCTTAACACAATTCAAAATATGCATTTGGGGTGCAGTTATTATTTTTGTCCACTTGGGGTTGCCACACTCACGCTCTACAATGTAATAACTGTGACTTTGAGTGTGTGTGGCTTTAAAAGATAGGGTTGTATATGTGTGTGTGTGTGTGTGTATATATACACACACACACACATACATATACACACACATACACATACTGTATATATATATAAACGTTTCTTATAAACGTACTCTTTGTACTTGTTTGTCAAGTTCAAGCCGTTCAGCCCCCAGCGACGTCTCCATTTTGAATTCTTTGATCATGTTGGCACGCCACTCCTTCAGCCGCAACTCTACCGGACCCCCCGCTATCGCCGTGAAACCACCGAGACTCGCACTGCGTCTCCATGATTGACACCCGCTGTGTTCTTCGGATGAATGCGAGCAATTAACGGACTCGTTTCGAAGATAGACGGGGCATAAGGGGGAGGTAATAAACGAGAGCATGAATCGGTTCCACGCTGCGATTCTTTCTCGAAAACCACGTTGGAGTCGCGTTTATGTCAAGGGGCCGTCTGGTGACTCATCATCAGCATTTGGTTTGATGCCTCTCAGTCATCAACAGTCATTTTTAATCACATTCTAATGAGGTTGTGTTTGTGTACGACAGTCGTTTTGAGTTGGTAAAACTCGGTAGTGAGGTGGCACAGCATGAGTCCAGGAAGAGCTGACTTCTATTTTTTTGTTTGGAGTCGTCGACTCATACATTTGATCCAAAATAACACCTCATGAATGTAGAGATACTTTGTGTGCACGGATTATTTCACATAACTGTCATAACACCGGCCTCTATTTTGTGCAAGCTACGTTTATATAATGGAACACTTTCTCGTAAACAAGCGTTCAGTTAGAGCAAAGGTTTTGCTTGTTAACAAATCAAAGGTTGTGTGTTGTATTGTTTAAAAAAAAAAAAAAAATCTTTCAAGTTATTTTACCGTGTATCAAAACAACACACTTAACCACATTTTGGCAACCAAAGGCATGTACAAAAGACAAATAAATGGTATTTGGTTGAAATGTAGTGTACTTAAACACAAATGACTTGGTGTGCCATGATGATGGAAGACCACAACGAGAATACCACTCACACACACATTAAAGGACACGCGCTCACATGCATGTGAAAGCCCCCAAAAATCAATTCATTCAATGAAGCCAGAGGAGCACATACACAAGCAATCGGGGCGGCGTTGTGTACCTCGGCAGACGGGAGCGGGGAAGTCCCACACGGCCGTGTTGCCGGCATTGAGCACGCAGGTGAGCGTGGCGTGGCCGTCCAGGACGTAGCCGGACACACAGCTGTAGCGCACGCTGTCCCCCACGGCGAAGCGCCCGCCGCCACTGAGCACCGCTTTGGGCGGGATGCCGGGGTTCCCACAGGATGTACTGTGGAGTTCTGCGGGTACAGACAATGAAAAGAGGGAGTCCATTTAACCGGGGCGAAACATCGCTACAGCAGTAAATTTATGGTCATGGACGAGCATCATGTATCCAATCAGAGCGCATATACATTTCAATTGGCAAGCGGTTGATGGCTGGAATGGAACCCGGAGGAGCGCAAAACTGGTCTAAGATTTTGCGGATTTAACGGCCGGTTCCAATTAAACTCAACAAAGGAAAAGTCACTCCAAACTCCATTATTATTATCGTATTGGCCCGAATATAAGACGGTGTTTTTTGCATTGAAATAAGACTGAAAAAGTGGGGGTCGTCTTATATTCGGGGTCTAGACATTATACCCATTCACGACGCTAGATGGCGCCAGATATCATTGAAGCGAATGCTGAACTTGACTCCCCAGGCCAAAGCGAACCCCTGTCACGAAGAATAAAAATAGCGGTACCACGAAGAAGAAAAATAAAAAATAGCGGTAAGGAAGAAAAGAGAAGCAATTTGTCAAGTAAGCAGCAATTTATCTTGACTGTTCTGACGAGCAGCGTGCACGAGGCCCTGCGGGGAGTGAGACTTTCACACTGTGCCAAAAGGAGACAAGGCCCGTGAAGACGAGCAGATGTTCGCCTCCGTGTGCCGCAGTCACTGCCAGCACAGACCACCGTGTCCCGCGAGAGCATGTGTGTGCTCTCCGGTCATGGCGGCCAGATGCCAAGAAATGTTCTTGAAGTTTTTTAAATTCAGACGCCGAGGAAAGCGCAGTCGCTGGGACGGAACAGACTCGTCTTCCCACCTCCTTGACAAGTTTTTCAGCTCTGTCAAGGTGCAGGATATTTTGAAAGCAAATGGTCTCCCGGGAGCGGGCGCCATTTTGAAAAGCAGGATCCCCGGGCGGGAGTCAAAGATGTCAGATGTCATCGAGATGGGAAACTGGGGAAGGGAGACCTAAAACGGTTGCTAGCGAGAAAACTCAATGTTCCGCAGCATGGGCCGAATTTTCAAGTGTTTTATGATGACTCATCAAATTTGTATTTCGGATACTTTTATCGCACAGCACTTTGAGTTGCATTTCCATATAGGAAAAGTGTGAAACAAATCAAATTTGATTGATTGATTAATAAATTCCACATCACAGAATGCATCCAAATCAGATGCAAATTATCAGTTGGAGTCATGCTGCATTCAAAGTTACGGACGATTCTAAATCAAGATGCATTTACTTGTGCATATGTTGCTGGCAGCAGATGTGTATACCTGCTCTGGAGAGGGAGCGTGGGCGCGGGGGGGGGGGGGGGGGCGCTATGAGCCATAAAGCAGGAGGCTGATGGGAGAACGGGGACTGGCTCTGCTCTTACAATTTCAGCGTGATTGATACAACGATGAAAGTGAGCGGATAGATAGGATTTAGGGAGGGTGGGCGGTGGGGAGCGGCGGAGTGATGATTGAGGGGGTGACTGGGGAGGAGACAGATTGGTTGTGTTGGGGGAAGAAAGAAGAACGCTCGGTGACCTCTGAGGCTCTTTTGCAGGCGAGCTGAATTAGTTGAGCGTACAACTTGAACTTCTGATCGAAGCGCTCAAAAGCCGACGGCATCGCCTTCATGCAAACGTGCTGCAGCGAGCGGGGGACACCGGAGGGAATGTGAGCTTTCTACCTTCTCGTGCGAGCCAGGCTCATTTGCTTCAGTCACTTTGGGTGTCCCGCACGGCTAAGAATAGCACATTGCATTGCCGCGAGCAATTTTAGCATTATTCTTCCCAGTTGCCAGGTGAGAAATTTTCATGTGAAATCAAGTTGCGTAAATTGTGAAAATGTGCCTCCAAAATTAAGTTACCCCCCGATTTAAACTGGAACAACAGCTTGTTGTGTTCATCGCAAAGACTCGTTGATTTTATACTAATTTTAATGGAGTCGTAGCTATTCTAATGAGGACTCGTTGCCTTAAATGAATGCATGTTTTGTTCTTTGTTATTGATGTCGATGGTTAACTATGAAACAGATGCTTAATTACATGGTAATAGATGTAAGTACAGGGACCCCCGCCGAGGAGCCGGTAGGCGGTGACAATTGATCGCCATCGTGCAAATGAACGACTTCTACATCGCTCATTTAACTCGGAGATGGCTCGCTATGGTTGCCGGGGCGACGCTCCTCGCCTAATACGTCCCCCAAAAAGCTCTCTCGATATGAATAGCATCCATTACTCGGCTAATGAGGGCCGCCGCGCTTAAAACTTTTTGGGGAAAGGAGAAAACGAGGACGTAATTGACTTAATGGCGGGATAAATTTCCCTCCAAACGAGTTTCAGCTCCGGAGAAACCAGTCAAAAACAGAAAGGAAATGAACATACTTTGATGTACAGTAATTAGTTTGGTTTGAGTTTCTCTGTGGAGTCTTTTGGCGGGAATGCCTTCGCTAAAGACCCCTCGTCGACCCCCTTAGCTCAAAACATACACGCGCAGGGGTCATCCATCATTGCAGCGCACCCCCAGTGATTGGATGTCGGGTTGTGAACTGCTGGCCTATCGATTTTGTACCCGGCGGTGTTGGGTGTCGGGATGCTTGCGGTGGTTTGTCGCGCTTTTAGAGACACATTTAATACGACACGCACCGTTGCCACATTGCTTTCAACACTTTTTCATTCAGGCTTCCAATAAACTACATCGTCCCACCGATTCCAAGTGAACCCATCCGCACTGTGGTTCATCTTTCACACCCCTATATTGTGGATTTTTTTTGCATTTTTTTTTGTCCACATTTTAATGTCTAGACAAGTTTGAATTTGGAGTTGCGTCGAAGAAGAAGCACCAGAAGAAGAGACAGAAAAAAATGCAGTATTGGTGTATTCTATGTTTGCACGCGTTGTAGTTCCACGTGTTTTAAAGTAGCCGTTGTTTGAAGGTGTATAACTTGGCCTGCCCATGACATTTCACGTTATACGTTAGCATTAAGCTAACGGACATCTTTACACGGTTTGGATGAGCAGTTTGGTGTTTCCCTATGAAATGTTAATTCCTCTTCTGTTTTAGGTTTCAGTTCTGGAAGCAAGCACGCTGCACGTGTTTTCGGAGAAGACCAAGGATTTCGAGAACGAGAGATTTTTGTGTTCCCTCAAAATGCTGTTATATGATTGTCTCCCATTTCTTCAGGGGGGGTGAGGCAAAGGTAGTGTCATAAGTTTCCGCCTGTCTACGAGAAGGCGTTCGTGGTGCACAGCATGTGGCGCCAAAACGTGCCATTTCTCTTTTGCCCGCACAATTCGGACTTGCCTATATAGTGTAAACACCCCCCCCCCCCCAAATATCAATCGCTTAAAAATCTCTGATATAGAGGCAGCTCACTGCTTTGTATCGTGAAAGTAAAGCCATCTTTGACATGCCTGTCGGACTTTGCGGCCATTTCATAGTTCCATCACAACACTTTATTCAGTCGCCAGCAGCCACGCTAGACTTTCTTGCGGGTTTACTGCAGCGCGCCCTCAATTATTTATCCTCACCTTTTCTTCCTCCCTAATTACTTGCTCCGTCTTTCTATCACTGCCTCGCCGCCACCTCACCCTCCCGCGCACACCTCTGGTCCGCCGCAACCATCATTCGGTCTCAGTCGCTTCATTACAAGCTGCTGCTTTTATGGCCCATCTGTAGACTGATCTGCATTCGTCACACACACACATAGATACGGAGTGGCCGGGATACACTCATCTAACCCCCAGCGCACACGCTCACACAAGCGTTTACCTGGGCTTTTAATTTCTCCCTAGATACGCAATTAAAGCTACGGGTTAAAATAAATAAATAAAAGTAAAGGAATGGCGGAAGAAAAGTAAGAATGGCGCCCGTGCTATTAACAGGTTTTAGTAAGATGGATGACAAAGAAAAAAAAAATGGAATGACTTGGGAAGTGTTTTTTTTTTTCCTCCCACCTCTGTCAGCACCCTCTTGGATTAAAGAGGAACCGATTTTGTTTATTTTTTTTCTTCCCTCTTCGACGGAACAGCTCAAAGAACGCATGAAAGATCCATTTAACGTGTGACGGATGAATCCAGCAGAAAATCCATTCAAAAGCATTTTCCGTAAAATCCATCAGATTTGAAGGAATATTCAAATGAGGAGCAGTCATCTCCTCACCTGTTCTTAGACTCTTTTTTTACACACGCACACAAAAAAAAAGTTTGTGGTCCGTTACAGTCATAAATTGCTTAAGATCGCTCCTACTTGATAGTTGTCAAAATGCATGACAACAAGCGGGTAAATCCCACTTTCATTGGATTTAACAAAGGGCAGTCTCACTTGATTTACATTGCAGGCAGCGACTCGAAGGTGGTGCTCGCATATGATCATTATTAATTTGACATGCAAGCAAGCCAACTTCCTTTTGGCCGATAGCAGTCTCTCTCTCCCTCTCTTTCGCTCTCTCACACACACACACACTCACGCACGCACACACTCGGGTTCAATGTATTTTCATGCATTGAAATAAAATAACACAGCAAATATTTGTAGTCAATTTATGAAAATACAATGAAGCCAAAACCGCCAAAAAATTATGTATTTAAAAATGTCAGCAGTATATGCAACTTTGTACCACTTTTTTTTTTTTTCGTGGGGGGGAAAATGTTTAATGCTCATCCTCCAAAGCCCTCAAAGAATTCAATTCTATTCACAATTCCGGCACACATTTCCACTCCAGAGGACCGTCCTCCCCAAGAAGCTTCACTGGCTTCTCATCTCACCATGCATGCAAGTTCAAAGTAGCCCTCACTTTGAAATGCTTCCCAAACCACCTGGCCCCCACCTACTGCTCAAAACCGCTCCGTCACTTGAGGTGTACGAATCCTTTACAGTACCGGTAATATTGAGAGCTTTATATTTTCTTTCTGGTTCAAGGTACGAGTTCCCCAAATGGAAATGTGAGGTAGAGTTGTAGGTGGCAGGAAATGTAAATTTCTTGCAGCTCAGTCTCAAGGTAGCAGACTTTGTGAAGTACAGTAAAACAATGGGCACACACACACACACACACACACATCCACTGTCAATCGCAACAGCCAACATTTCAATACCAAGGTAACCTTGTGGAAAACAGTGAAAGGGTCTTATGTTTTGCAGCATGCTTTGAATAGGGTAGAGACCGGCATCATCGGATGCAAGTCTATCGCTGAAAACTATTCAAAATGAATCTTTTTATTCCCCTTTTTGACATAAATGTTTGTACTATTGTAAAATTACTTTTCAGTGCTGTTTGTGAATGACTGCGGACCTGTTGAGGAAAAGTGTCTTCAAATGCGTGTGACTAAAATTTGATTTCTTTTCAGCCACTTTTTGGGAGGTATTGTGACAGCTTAAAATGATTTAAAGAGTTTAATCACACCCTCAGGATAGATCCATTTAAAGCAGAATGAAAGGTTTTCTCCCTAAACTTCAGCAAACTTTCAGCGGTCGGCTCAACTTTGGATTTTTTATTTTTTTTTCCCTATCAGAGGACGTGACATTTCGTGCTTTCGGCCCTAATATTTGTGATGTTATACAGTATTGACACGCGAGAGGACGTCTGACTGCCTTCACTTTTAATCAAGTATCCGCTGAGCTGTCATTCAGACGTGTGCTCAAAAGCAAATTCTTTTCAGGCCCAACAATGGCGTCTGAGCTCACTCACAAACGCACATACAAGGCGAGTGGGATATTGGTATTATTGAGCGTGTGGCTTTTAAATGGGAAGATAAATGTGGCGATCAGTCAGGCGAGGTTTTAAAAAAAAAAAAGTGACAAGTTCTACACACAATGGCCTGAGCAAGGTAATTTACAGCAGTGAAAAGATGATCACGCTGGGAAATTTTCGAACAAACGGATGACAGACAAGTTGGAGTGGGTGAAGCAAAAGAACGAATAACTTCCTTCAATTTCTGATGAGGTCCGTTTCGAAAGAAATGTTGGTTGGCAGTGTTGGATGACAATAGAGTGAATATCCTTGCGCAGGTGTCGCCAACCCTTTTGAAACTGAGAAAATAATGTCCCATTACTGCCGAGTTATTTTTAGAACAGGCCCACGGGCTACTCATGTGGTCCTTGGGGGCGGGGGGGCTATCTGGTGCCCGCAGGCTCCACGTTGGTGACTCCTGTCCTCGAGGCAATATCATTTCACATGTTTACTTTTGTCCTTAGAAGTCAGCGTAAAATGGCAAAGCTACACTAGCGGGAAGAGGGGAAAGAGGTTGTATCTGACGACATCTGGCAGCTGTGAAGATGGGTTTGTACCCACGTTGGCGTATTGCTAATGCTCGTGGATATCAAACATTAAGGACCGGGGGGGGGGGGGGGGGCAACAGACCACCATTGTCTCGTTGGATCTTAATTACACGGCAAATGCACCTTCATCTTGGCAGCGAACAGGTGTTTGCCTTTATAGTGTTGATACCTTGATGTTGAATGTGTACTGCGTGAGCAATTAGTCACCGAGTTCGCTGAGAAGTTGAGAAGCGATTTTAGCTCCATTTTTGAAAGCCACATAAAAAAAGCAGGTTAGTTTTCATGCCACTCTTGCTAAGCCTAGTGGGGGTGGGGGTGGACAAAAACTTGAATATGGCGTTACACAAAGATTGTTTTTTATTTTTTCCATGACGACTCATTCATGATGAAAGGAACGCCAAGTAATTTTTTAAAAATAAATTATATATATATATATATATTGTCTTACTAGGGAGCACTAGTACATAGACCTTAAGCCAGATATCAATAATATTGAATAAATGCTCACAGGGCTTTCCGTAAGCGACAAGAAAAGAGCATCTTTCCCGCCTTCACCTTGGCGTGAATTCAAATGAGCTTGTGTGCTTCTGTGAATATCAGGCTCCTGTATTAATTAAAAGACGAGAATGCTAATTGGCCCGATCAATAACGGGTCGTTAAGCCCAGAGGGAGGGAGCTGGCGACCAATAGGAAACGGTGATGTGTGCGACACATGCACACGCACGCACTTTGAAACGAGTGCCATCCGGAAAGGTGGCGTCACCTCGCATTGAGAGGGCAGAGGCAGACGGGGTTAGCAAAGGCAGATCGAAAGCTACAGTATGTCCCTAAAACGGAATCAATATCCATTAAGAGACCGAACACCACAGAGAAGTGGACAGGTTGAGAGAAAGAGATTCCCAAAAGAAGATCAGATGCCGCATGTGACATTGAACAGGGCTGAGTAAATGAATGCGGCCCTTGAGAGCTGATCGATAGCATACGACACTTCTCCGCTCGCCGCACACACGTGCGCACTCTTTGCTTTTGTATTCCAACGTCTTCCTCGATTTCGTGTTGGGATTCCATTAGCCACTGTCACTATGGTGTTCAGTGCCGTGGAGATGATGTGCCGCGCCTCAACCTTGGCCCAAGTAAGCCTCTGATCCCTCCGCACAGTTGCTTATCACAATTCCATTGGGAAACATCACGATCACCACCCGTCGTGACTACAGTTCCCCCCCAATGTTTCCCAACTTGTAACAGACATTTTCAACTCTATAACTTTTCCCGAAATGGGAAATGGACTTTTCACTTGTATAGCGCTTTTCTACCTCTGGTACTCAAAGCGCTTCACCCTCATTTACCTCCTGATGGCGCAGCATCAGAAGCAACGGGGGAGCGGGCGGGGGGTGAGGGCACTTCAACATGGCCACATTGGCCGGGGAATCGAACCCCCAACCTCTCTGTTTGGAGACGGCGACTCTACCACCGACACCGTCCAAATTCTCCTCCCAAGAACTGCCGACTTGGAAAGTGTCTCTCTGCTTGATGTGAATGCAGCAATGAACATTGACGACCCTAGGAGTCACTGGAGGACGTTTTTTTTTTTTTTTTAACCCCTCCCCTTCAGCAGCCACTTTCAGACGGATATTTGACTTGTTCTCCAAGAAAGTGACAGCATGTGTGCTGACAGCGGGGTGGAGGCCTGTGCAAGGTTAATGCTGCTCAGTGATCTATGAATCATTAAGCAGTACGCCATGTACACATTAGCGCCTGTAGAGACATGCCCAGCGTGTGTGCGAGGCTTCGCAGAAGTCTGTTCGACTCTGGTGAAGACTTTATTCAAAGTTCGAGTATTGGTTTACCAATTGGGGATGATGGCCTATCAACCATTACATATTATTCAACAATAATAAGAGTCAGTTTAAAACTAAATCAGTAAGCACCGTATTTTGCAGTTACGAGGATACTCATGTTTATTGCGTGACGATAGTCGTGTTAGTCGGAAGACCCCGCGTACCGTTTTCCGCTTCTTGATTTTTCCCCGTCGCTCTCTATTAGTAATAGAGGCAGCGATTTGAGGAAATATGGTGTATCTGCGCTAACGCCCTCAGTGCACATGTTGCTTCGCTAGCTTTAGTATGTGCATGCCAATCGGCGTGGAGCATCTAATAGGCATGCTTACTGCAGCGTAACTTATCGAATCTCCCGTCACGGCAACCTCCCCGGAGAGCTGAGTGACAAATACAAGCTTGCTTGCAAGCACATGATCGGCAACATTTATAAACATTCCAGTCATAGGTCAAAATTACAAGCAAACTGTATTATTTGTGTGATTTTATGGCCGTATTATGAATGGCTAGATTTTTTTTTCCCCCCCCACAGCAGTGAAAGCGGTCAGTGGGTGGAAAAGAGTGACTGAGAAATGTCAACATTGTGGCATTTAAGTGGGATCATAAAAATAGACTCGAGTCTAAATGCGAGCATTCAAGTTATGAGATCGTCCATCCATCAGTTACTTGACCCATCCATTAAATCGTTCAGTCACCCTTTTTATTCACAATGAAGCCGGTTCTCGAGTTTGAGTATCTGGGGTGGAAAAAATACTTTTTTTTCCCCCCCCTGCCTCGGGTATTTTGTGTACCCCGTGCTGCAACAAGTATTCATGCTGTGCAGTAAAGTAACACCGCCAACACGGTGAGAAGGCCAACTCCAACATAAGTTCAGAGTGAGACTGTAATCTTGTGTAACAGACAGGCCTGAATTTACTATCAATTAATCATGTTCAAGTTGGTTACGATTCCTTCACAAAATGTCGTGAGCGTCATTCAGATGAGGTCAATATATCACCTGGAGCACATCGGATTCCTTTTGTGCTGCCTGCTAGAATTTAATTAAAATACCAAAGTGTCACGCCGACAACTGATTTTCGGGGACATATTTCTCGGCGAGCACAAATTATTTTTTGGTCGTTTCACTGGACGTGACACGTCAAGGCGAGATCCATTTACCGCAATGACACTCTGACGTCATCCCACTGATACGTCGGCATGCTATCATTACACCGCTACGAAATAAAACTACTGAATCGATCATAGATATTATTGGAGATTTACATTTTTTTATCATTTGAAACGGTTCACGTCTCAAAATCAGAAAAAAAAAATGACAGCAACTTTTCACCGTTTTATTGCCTCGCTAAAACAAACCTCTCGCGTCATGTAACTGAGCCACAACACCGACGAGTAAATACGTCGCCAGATTAGCTTCTCTTGTTAGCCGACTGTACAGCATTGTATGCCCTAATTTTACATGAAAACTAATTTAATACTTTATTTTGAAATTATGGGACAGTTAGTTTAAATGGGTACATCCTCATTTGTAAACAGCATTAAGAATGATAATCTCTCTTTTTCGGATCAAATGTTACACAATTGATCAAACTCTGCTCGTGTATGAGAATTAATCAACCTAAAACATTGCCTGTACAGTTCAAGTTTAGCGATGTGACTCTAAAGTGAAACTTTAGAGTCCAAATGTACATAAATTCCATGGGATATTGTGTTCCTGTGGTGTCACTTTAACATGTACTTTCCACCTGAGCAGATTAACATGGGGGATATGCGACGTACATGCATTTCCGTTACGGACACGCACCTCTGCATTCCCATCCAAGGCTTTACACTCCCCGTTTTGTCTCCAGGGACTGTGCTGACATTTTCTCCCTCATTTGAAATGCATGACCCGAGCCACACTCGCCTATATGTGCACAGCCTCATGCGGATTTGCCGGTGCGCTGCATGTAACAGTGGGGAGAAATAAGAGATGGGGGGAAAAAAAAAAAGATGATAATACAATAGATGTGAAACAAGACGTGCTAAAACTGCTAGGGTGAGATATGTATGTCATTGTAGTGAGGAAAGGGAGCAGTCACTTTGTCTGTGGGGAACGCAGGCTGTTACGGTGACAAAGAGTCAGCCTCCAGTTGTGGCAGAACACGTCATCAAGTTAAGCCGACAACTGCCACACTCACAAAAAACAAAATTCATTCAACAAAATTTCCTTGATTGACTTTGGGGAAAGTGATTTGAATATTCAAGGAACTATGTTGAAGTGAGGAGCTGTATTTAGAACAGTGGTGTCAAACATACCGCCCGCGGGCCGGAACCGGCCCGCAAGGAGCTTCAATCAGGCCCGCAGGATAATTTAAAAATGCATAAAAGACAGAATTAATATTTTTAATAAGGTGCAATTCATTGAGTTCATCTGATCTGTTTTGATCAGAGAAGATGTTTTGTAAAAGATATGTTCATTAAATTTCAACATTTTCCTAATGTTCTTGTGCTTCCTTATACCAAAACAAAGGAAAAACATATTGTTTTGGTTATTTATAGCAAAGTATGGTATCATTTTAATGGTCCGGCCCACTTGACATCTACCGAGGCCGTATGTGGCCCACCATGTGAAACGAGTTTGACACCCCTGATTTAGAACAAGGGCGGCCCGGTAGTCCAGTGGTTAGCACGTCGGCTTCACAGTGCAGAGGTACCGGGTTCGATTCCAGCTCCGGCCTCCCTGTGTGGAGTTTGCATGTTCTCCCCGGGCCTGCGTGGGTTTTCTCCGGGTACTCCGGTTTCCTCCCACATTCCAAAAACATGCATGGCAGGCTGATTGGACGCTCTAAATTGTCCCTAGGTGTGAGTGTGGGCGTGGATGGTTGTTCGTCTCTGTGTGCCCTGCGATTGGCTGGCAACTGATTCAGGGTGTCCCCCGCCTACTGCCCGAAGACGGCTGGGATAGGCTCCAGCACCCCCCGCGACCCTAGTGAGGATCAAGCGGTTCGGAAAATGGATGGATGGATGGATGGATTTAGAACAAGGCGATGCTGTACTTGGACGACAGTTAGTGTTAAAAATTCAAATGAAAACATCGTCTATAGAGTTAGTTATGGTATCGTGATGTGTGAGAGGCCGTACCAAAACCGAAATTAATGGAGAAAACAAGCGGTGTCGTGGCTGTTTTTGTGCCTCCCTTCTCAGTGAAAAGGCCACATCCATTACATGACTCAGTGTCTGTCGGTACACACTCAAGCGGTGTCACCGCAACTGAGAAGGCGCCTTGATCACACGCGCAAGAGGAGCATGATACAACACTTAAAAAATAAAAAATAAAAAATCACCGAGTATGCTTTTAAGCCTTGGCGATATTTCGAGGTGAGGCTGGCCTTTCAGCCAGCAAATCGACATCCTGGTGGTGAGTTGGCAGACCTCATCTACCTCCTCAAGGAAAGTTAAAGCAAAGGTTTGTTTTAAGATAAGATAACCTTTATTTGATTAATATTAAATCAATTTACAGACGCGCAAAAAAACAAAACAAAAAAACTATTACCGGTACTCAACTTTTAATTAAAATGTCCTTTTTAGAGTTACTTCATCTATTTTATTGAGTTCTAAAACATTCAACTAAAAAAAAAAAAAAAAAAAAAAGAGCGGCCATTAATTTCGGAACGATTTGCAGAGTTCGGAACATTCTAAGATGCTCCGAGATGATCTTACGTTCTATTAAAAGACCGAACGTCCAGATAAGGTGTACTTAAAACAAATACGGCAAAGGGCAGCGGAAACTGAACGAATATATATTTTTTTTTTATCCAACATGGTGTGCGTGTGCGGGATCATCTGTGATTCCTTCTCATCAGCACAATGTCAAACCGCCTCTGACATGATGCTAAATAATAAATCACTCCCTTCACCCTCCCCTCACTCACTCACAGACACATCCATACAAATACGGTGCCGCATGTGTGCCGCCCCATGAATTAATGATGGTCTGGCGGTCTTCACAAGAACAAGCGGGGGGGTCTCGTGTGTAGATATCCCACAATGACATCAATGCAAGGAATTGACAAATCTCATTCTCAATCCCCAAAAGGAGAATGGAGGAATCTCAGAACACACAACATGACCGCACTCTGCCCTGGGTAACGAGTGCCTGAAGCGTTCCCAAACCAGGTGGGAAGCGCCCAGGTAGGAGTCCGGAAAACCTCCACTGACAATGTCAGCAGCGTTGGGCCATGACCTGAATGACTTTCTGGGCCAATGAAAAAAAAAAATCATTTTGGAGCCCAAGCAGGCTTTCAATCGATTCAATTGTCGGTCAGCCAGTTCAGAAATGGTCTTGGAACAGGCTTCATTTGCACATTGTTTGCACAGTTTTTGAAACCAACCATTTTTTTTTTTTATCAACCACAAGATGGAGGACTGCCACTTTGGACAATCCCCCCCCCCCCCCCCCCACTAAAAAAGAAATGCTTTGTCTCTCCCCCTACATCTCAAACAGAGAGTCTTCAGTAAGTGGGTTCAACTTGAAAATGTCCCACTTTCTGGGTGACACCGTGGCACTTTTACCGCCCGACTCGATGGCTCGCAAAGCGGCGCCCGGTCTTGACAGCCGTTCGCTGCGGAGAAGGAATTAAAGTGTCACTGGTGACAAGCTGAAAAGTGAACGTCAAATTTCTCCAGAACTTTTCTTGGAAGTCCTTCAAAGACGGTGGACTGGGAATAAAAAAGAAACATTGGAAACCTCGCATGTTGCTCCGATGGAAGATCAACACGGTGCCTTTCGGGACGCGGCCGAAGCCACATTCAGAATGCAATGTGAATCGGTTTACTTACGTCGGACCAAACTATTTTTCTACAGCATCGTTCGCGTCCTTCACGACGTGATTCTTTTTTCAGACGTTGCTTTGCTACTCTTGTCAGACATTATCATAATCTCGCCGTTTCTTTTTCGGGATTTGGTGCGGAAATTAGCTGTCACATCCTATGCACTGACTCCGTGCCTCAATTTGAGTCTTTTTTTGGGGGGCATGCTTCAGTGGGTTGTAAAATGTGTGCGTCTTTCAGATTTTGTTTTATCACCCTGCATCTTTTTTTTTTCTTCAGCACATTGCATCCAGAACATCACCACGGAACAACTTGTTCGCCCATCACATGTTGACTCATTTGAAAACATTTTCAAAGGCCTTGCTCATTCAAACTGAGGTGAACTGTTTGTTTGTTTCTTTTTCTTCCACCAGTGTTGCTACACACACATACACACGCACACACACGCGTTCTACCTTCGTAGATGAGCTTGAAGCCGTGTGCGGAGACGGCAAAGTCGCTCGTCAGTCTCAAAGAAAAGACATTCCCAGTGCTAGTGACCGGAGGAGGCACCTGGAACCCTGTTAACCTGCGGAGGAAAAATAAACACATGAATACTCCAAAAACATCAACAACACTCTCATATCATTTCTGAGTTGACTCATACTTGGTCAACAAAAAGCCATGAAAACACAGGTTTTATTAATCCAATCGACTGTGATCAACGAATCATCATCATCAAAAAATATCAACTTCATCGGTATAATGCTTGTTCAACAGCAGCGGCGTTAACAAAGCGCTATAAAGAAAACATAAAATAATAGCTAGGGGGAAAAAAAAGTACATAAATAATTACTGACGCAATTAACGTCAAGCGATTATTTTCCCGATCATGTCGAAATGACTATAAATGGCGTCGAAAAACAAGAGCTGCGCACACAAATTGGCTTCCGGGAAATCATCTTGCTGTTTATACTCAGCCGGTTTGATTACACCACTCTGTGTGTTTGATGCTCGTGGCCTGGCCTCTGAGGTACGCAAAAACAACTTTCCATTATTTGCAAATACATTTAAATTTAAAAAAAAAAGGAGGGAAGGGGTGGGTGGCGAGGAAGGCCGGTAGCAATAAAAGCCACAAGTGGATTCTTTTAAATAAATCATGCCACAAGATTAAATCCCATCGAGTTTTGAAACGGCAGTTTTGCTTGATATACAAACAGGAAAACAACAGAGGTGACGCAGCATTGTTAGATGTTCTGAGAGCAGATAGCTTTAAATGATATGCATGCTTACTTTTTTCGTCCATGGGGGGGATGAGGGAGCAGGAGTGGGGTGGGGTGGGGGTGGTATTATTAGTACATCCATGACAGTATTTGTCAAAGGACCAGTTGTTTGGAGATTTACAATTACTCATGACATTTACACTCATTTCTGTGATGTCATTTTCATCTGCAGCCAATTGTGGCAGACATATCTTTTTGTGATCGACATTATCACTAAAGTCCATCTCATCCTATCATTTACCATCACCTCACAATAATTAACCAGCTCCACAGACACACACGCTTCCCTCGTTACGGCCATTAATGGTGGGGGGGTTTTTCCCCCCTTCTTTTCTTTTCTTTTTTTTTTTATCTGACAAACGTCTGCTTCTGTTATTTCAGCACGTTTCATCATGCGGCATCTCGTTAGCATTCCTATCATCATCAGATAAACTCTGTTTGACACAAGCGCTCGCACACACACCGAGGAGGAGATAAGGTCCAGAGGTCATAATTGTTCAAGTTGGCTGGAGTGTCAAGGCCAAGCAAATTCATTTTCTCTCTTTTCTCCCATGTTCACCACTGAGGACGTTCACGCCGTTTCATCTTTATTCTATGCGCAAGGGACTGAGGAAAAGCAACGAATCCCTCCTAATTATCAGCCCAAAACAAACATGATTGATTCGTTATTCTCGAAAGAAATGCAATCCCATCAATGCCGTCTTTTCTCTGTGCATCTTGATTTTTTTTTCTCCCGGTTGGACAAACTTCAGGGTCTGCACTGGTCTGTGTGACATGAATATGCAGCACACACACACACACACACACACACACACACACACACACACACACACACACACACACACACACACACACACACACACACACATGTCAGCAAACATCTTGAAGGGGGGGGGGGGGCATTAGATCTGTGCAGGTGACACACTCCCCAAAGATGGTGAACTCGCTCTAACAGTCCACAGACATGGTGGACATCCCACAACACCGCAGATGATTGGCAGAAATACCAGCGATTAGCACCGTCGGCCAATCTTTTGCACCGTTCCAGCCTACCGATTCGGGATTCAGGAGTGACTCCTCCCACCCAGGATGCGAAGCGCTCCGACGGGGGGGTTGAACAGCAGATTAACCTCGCTGTCAGCCCCAGAGGTTGAGAGGGGAACACGCTGTGACTCAGACTGACAAGTAGTGATGCAAGCTAAACACCAATGCGGCCTTTTTTTCTAATCCAGCAATGCGTTTCATATGCATCTTTAGTCGCTGGAGAGAGAAAAAAAAACGAACTTGTTTGAAAAACAATAGCCCTGAATTTTAGCATCTGTATTTAAATACTAAGGTTGCAATTGATTCATCTATAATAATTTGATTAGGGATTTTCGATGCTGCTTTTTTTCAGACCGATATAAGTATTCACTTCAGGGCTCACCAATATTGAGTTGGTGTGCTTTCTAAAAAATAATTAGTTTGCCCCAAGTCAATCTGGGACGGGCTTGAGCTCACCCTCCGCCACGACCCTAATTAGGAATAGCACTCCAGAAAATGGATGAATGGACTTCAGGCTTTTGACTGACTAGAAGGACCGAACAATTGAGTGTGGCAGCAACTGGTGCTTTTCCATTGTGCATTTTGTGAATGGATTTTAATTGATCAGCTCTGTTAGGTAGTAGCCAGCATGGTCCAGTAATGGTTGACATGAAATTTTAAGGAACCATCCCAAAAACACCACGATAGCACCGTTGACTTGTTTTTTATTTATTTTTATTTTTTTTATCCATTTGCACTTTTGCTGTGCTCTCAGCTTCGATAGCAACAGGTGCGACATTTTTACCCCTTGACCCCACCTCCCCCCCCTCCGGGATCTTGGCGACATGCCTCTGTGGGCAAACTCGATTTTCCTGGGGGCATTTTCAACAACATCTGTAAACAGCGGCCCCGCACTATTTAATAATAAATCTTGTGTACCTCCGTCTTCCCACACACACACACACCCCGCCCTCCTCTTTCTTTTAGACACTTCGATAGATAGTGACTGCTGACCCCCCACTCCCCGAGCTAAAGCTTGTTTAGGCTTCTGGCTATCCCATCACTTACTATTACACTTGACGGTCATGGGGAAGAACATGCAGTGAAAGGGACACACACACACACACACACACGGAAGAGGGGCAAACACAAATGGATGTGCATGCTGGTGCGATCTGTCTCTCGCATGCAGGCACACACACACACAGACCTGTGTTGTGCAGATAGGCAGAGACAGATTGCATGCCTCCACTGGCATTCAAAGGGGAGGTGTCAGGGCTGACAATGACTTAAAGGTACAGTCGTCAGAGAGATATATGGGCCGGGGGGGAGGGGGGGGGGGGGGTGAAGCGCAGATTAGATGTGGTGCTGAGAAAAAGAGGGAGCGCGTAAAAGAAGAAATATGATGGTGAGGGATTAAACGCATGCGTCAAGCACAAGTGGGAGGTCACAAACTTGACAGTGGTTAAGGATGAGGTCACAAGACCGGACTTCATGAGAATTATGTTAGAAATTGTACAAAATGTTGGTCATGAAGAGAGTGCTGGCTGACACGCTGTCAAACAACACACACATATAGAGATACAATGCTGAAAATAGACCAAAAATCGGATTGTTGTTTTCCCAAATAGAATGACAGGCTTGCAAATACCTTATTTCGATTCAACGCAAAGAAGTTTGCTTTCATAGAAGAGCGCAGATGAGAAACCAAGGGGGGCCCAAAGCAGGTCTTTCCTTTTGTATTTTGGGACAATTTGTCCTGTTCAATAAATGGCTGAAAGTGCATCGGTGACTGCAATTCTTCTTGCCCACAAACAAGGGCATTACAGAACCTTTTTTTTTTTCTCCGCTTGACTCAAGCTGTGTCGTATCTGAAGCTCACTTCAGTACTTGCTCGCAACACAAAGTAAAAAGTCGACCAAGTGACACTCCTAAATCAAGGTACCCACAGTACCATTAATTAAATTGCAAAACATGAAAGTCTTGACTGTTCTCATCAAATTTCATGTTGTGCCTTCCCACATGATCCTCAATGGGGGGAAAAAAATCTCAAATAAAATCCGATGCAGTCGTGTCTCTTGTAATCCTTTGTGTTGGCGTCTGTCTGCAGTTCAGTGTGCATCACCCGTGGTAGTAATTACCGCTTTGACTTGTTGACGACAACATAGTGGCACAAAACATCAGGCCCGCCCATGCACATGCACACACTCAAAGGCCCTTTTACACACCTCAACACATGACTCAGATGCACATCCCTAAGAATGGTTACATGTCAGGGTTTCTGGGATATCTTAAAAGCTAACACGAAATCCAAGTTCCAAACTGCATTCCGATCTAAAATGCCGCATGGAAATGTAAACATCGACCTTGGATATGGCAGACAGCTTTAATCAGGAAGGTGGCCATATATATTCCCCGGCTTGGCATCATGAATCACTTTTACATGGGATGTCCTTCCAAGACCAGTTTCAGGCGGCGGCATGGCGCAAAGTGGAGCAAATCCGAGTGGACGCTTTTACAACGTTCAGCGTGATGAATGGCCGCACCGCTGCCACCGTAGCTCCCACTACATTCCGGCACAACGGAACACCCGTGAACGTGGTCTTTGTGCTTTTTCAATACAGAAACAGATTCCAAGGGGGTTCAATCCAGCCTGCAGTGGTGGGAAGTAACGAGGTTCGATTATACTTGAACAGTGATTCTGTCCACCTGCTACAGAAGTTTAGAAAACAAAGCCTGTTTGTCTTGATCAAGAATTTGGTAGACGTGTCGATCCTAACCAGATTCACCCCAAAGTCTCTAGAAGCCATGTGTGAAATGTTTTTGGTTTGAAGCGGCTATTTTAGTGTCACATTGGCCGATTCCAAAGGTCCTTCAAAAGTAACCTTGTCCTTAATATTTTGTCAGATTGGAGTTGGAACATGGATACGAGACAGATGGAGGACGCTTGACTGCCAACGATTTCATTACGGGTGAGGGGTGAGGAAAAGTGGTCGGTCCTCGCCATAAAACACAAAACTAATCCCGCCGCCAGATCAGAGCTTGACCATCCATCTTGTGTGCATGATCAAGGTCCCACCTTTGAAACACATGAAGTGTGCCTGGCATGACTATAAAGATCCAAGAACTCCACTCAGATTTTTTTTTAAAACTGTATTTTGAACATTAGGTCCACCGGCCCTGTCACTGCTTAAAAAAAAAAAAAAGCAAAGTCAACGCTACTTTCTGCTGTTCAAAATGTGCACTGAGTGGTTGCCAAAATATTTGTTATGGGATTATTTTGTATTATTGAGGCACGGCGTGCTCTGCTTGAGACAAGGCATTCGGGCAACATTCTGTCATCTGGTTTTAATTTTTAAAAACACGAGGCTGGCATCCGCTGCTGCATCATAATACACATATAATCAAGCTCAATGGTCATTATGAAACACTCGCACGTGCGCACACACGGCAAATCACAAAAGGATGGCAATGCTCGAGTGAGGAAAAAGTCTGTAATGGTCAAGTGACAGACGGTGATGAATTGATACGTCGACAAAGGCGCTGTGTCTGTGCATTAAGGTCACCAGACTCTCTTTTAATTGAATTCTTGTATTTGGGTCTGCGAGGATAATGGAGCGAAGCACTGGAGCAGAGAGGTACACGCATTGTTCTCGTTCTACCCCCCCGATCCGAAAGTCTGCTCCATTGGCCGCCCATTCCTGCCGTGACAGCGTTTGAACGTCATTAGGCCGCGGACACAAAATCTTTAAGCGCAGCCGTCCTCGTAAATATGTGTGCACACCTGAGCGATTAACGATGCTTTAAGAGTGATGTTTCATGAAAAAAAAAACTTCTCCCGACTAATGACTCCGGCATTAGGGAGCCTCAGCTTTTCCTGGACTTAGAAGCATTTGGTTAAAAGAAGTTACTGCAATTAGAAAAGAAACTAAGGTGCAAAATCGTGTTATTGGCAAATCTTGCTAGCGGGCATCACGAATACAGACATTACATCTATTCCATGTGACAAAAATAAGTGAATGACAAATGAGATGGAATACTGCACTGCCTAATACAACATCGTACTGTTTACCAAGACCATAATATCATGAGACACTGAGCGATTATACGATAAGCCAGCCATTATCATCTATGGAACAGAAGCGGGGAATTACAGAGGAACTTTGGGGACGATATCACTAACAATGTCCCAAACGCTGCGATTTTGCGATAATGACGTATTGTGGCCAAAGCATCTGTCAATCACAGAGAAACTTGTACTACACTTTCTGTTTACGGTGTTGAGAGCAATTCTGAAATGCAATTCATATCTTGTGGAAGAAATTGGTATGGCACAGCATTGCATATCTATGGAACGTAACAAATGCAATCTCAAACAACATGAATGCAACGACTGATAAATCTGACAGTTCATATCAAGTCAAATTGGAACTTGAAAAGAAAGAAAAAGGGACTGTTATGGAGAAATATTACCAACCAAGAAGAAGTCAGGCTATTTGGGGCAAAACAAATACGTGGCACAGCTCCCTTTAACCATGAATGCACAAAACATCGTGGCGTGACCACATCACATCAGATTGGAACAAAAATTTGCATGAAATAGGCCATTCCTAGATGACCGAACGTCATCTTTAATATTGCATAAACATACAGCAAGACCCCACTAGCTATGCCAGAGTGGCTGGCTGCTGAAGTTTTGGTTGCCAAAGGGAGTTGAAATTGTCTCAAATAACTAGAATGTGTATTTCATGTCTGTATTCACTTTCCTCAAAAGGTGTTTATTTGTCCTCACTGGACTAATAGTAGCACATGAGCTATTTGGGGAAACAAAGATATACAAAATGGTCACAAAAATAAGCAGGAATCAAACTCTGAAAAACGACACGCCGCTATCGAGTTCCGCGAAGATCAAATCAGCATCAACATCAAGGCAAAAAAAAATAATGGAAAAAAAAACTGCCAAAGTGCAAAGCGCAGACAGCCGGACGCCTCTTCTGACGTGTCACACTGACAGAACAATTTCATTTTCAGTTCCGTTTGAATTATCACATCTGCTGTGATTAAAAAGAAGCAATGGGAAACCACAACAGGCAGGAAGACAAATCAATCACAGAATGGTGAGGTCGATTTGCTGTTGTTGTCTTACTTTTTATTTTATTTTTTCAAGAAAAAGTACAAAGTGCGCGTCCTCAGCTAACCTAAGAATCCAAATCCAAAAGCATGGAACAGAACCACTAAATAGATTCCTTAGTCAAGATGGTGGATAGTCGAGCATGTCGCAACCCTCCCGTTGGATTGAGTCACCTTGCGTTTGTGAGTCACGCTCGGAGGAAAGAATTCCAACAACATCAATGCGGGAGAACCTTTAGCCTCAACACGGTCGTCTTTCAATAATGAGACAGGCGCGTCGAACCCTGCCCACGCGGCTCAATGCTAAGCATCCAGTGGGAAGCTGGGTGGGCGTGAGGCTCAAGAAAGGAACGCTGAATGGAGATAGAAAAAAAAAAACGACTTCTCTGTTTAAAAAAATGTGGGATGATACAGTTTTTCACCGTCCTGCTATTATTTAAAAAAATATATATATATTACAAAGCAACAGTGATAGAACCTTGCGGTTCATTAAACACAGTTGTTCAGGCGAACATTCAAGTAGTCCTGGATTGTTTTGATTAGTTTTCTATTTTGAGTCCGCTGTGCTGTCGGACGTTAATGTAAAATTAAATGAATTCATTTTCAAGTTGATTGAAGTCACAGGTGTCAAAGTCAAGGTCCGGGGGCCAGATCCGGCCTGCCACGTCATTTTGTGTGGCCGGCGGGAGCAAATCATGTGTCGACTTTCATGGTCCATGATGAAACCTGTTCTGAAATGTCAAATTGTCACGGGTAATAAATAACGTTGAGATTTTGCATCGGCCCTCCAAGGGAAGACGGAACTCCGAAGTGGCCCGCGACAAAAAATGAGTTTGACACCCCTGATTTAAGTGAACCCCCTAACCCACCCAATCCCCGTTGTGTTGAAAGCAATTGTCATCTTCGTATCATCTTCTCCGGCCTTTAACCAAATGCCATTCTCAGTTTTGGTCCTTGTCGCCCTGTTCGTCTCAATCCGATCCCCACTTGCGATTGTCGGAAGGCGTGCCAAACATCCGCTCTGATCCCTCCAGTAAGGAGGAGGGTCGAGGCCAGCTCTGTGGCTCTTCAAACTGATCCCTCCACAGGGAAAGCGCACGCCTGACACCTGGGTGACGACCCGCAAGGAGGTTGTGAGTATCGAGAGGCTAATGGGCAGTTTGAAGGGATTACCAGTTTAGCCGCTGGGATTACTGGAACGCTACACACACATACAAATGCACACACGAAAGACACACTGGCCAGTGTATTTACCAGACTGGGAAAGTCATCCGAGACATATTGGCTACACTGACTCTCAGTGGCCGGCAATTCAAAACAATTCCGCTTAAATCGTCAAAAGCCGCTAGGATCTTGTAACAGAGCTGCTCTGATGTTATGATGACATTCCTATCAGAGAGACATCGAACTTTACAAGTGTTTGCTCGTTCCTCCCTCCATTATGTAAAGTCGCCAATACATATTTATGAAAAGACTTATCTTTGTCCTTCGGAAGGTACCGTGAGCACTGCTCTTAAAAGCCGCCATCCACGATTCAGTTGCGAGGAACAGTTATGCGCTGTTATTAGAGAAAGATAATTCCGAATGTAAGCCTTTTTGTTTTTTGTTTTACAATCATAACGCTTCACTGTAGCTCACACGCTGGTCAGAAAAATGCAAGGAGCACAAAAACCATCGTGTGAATATCATTAAATGTATTTTACGTCATTTACATTTTTATAGATTCATTTTCAACATCCCAACAAAGTTGGCACAACCCCCCTTTTGCCCATATACACACACACTCCAATATCCACTGCTCCATTTTATTTTCAAATCATTTAATTGCAACGGATATAACGTGCACGGTATGTATAAAACCTCTGGAGATAACGAAACCCATTTCAAAACTAATTCCTCATAATTCATAATACAACTGCAATAATTATGAAGAGGTTAATAGCTGACTTTGCAGGAAAACTTGTTTTACGCTCCAAACAATAGATTTGTCATTTTTTCAAGTTATGTCACAAGTAAAAGATTGATTGTGGCAAAGTAGGAAAACCAAAAGACAATGCCAGCCGAGAATCCGTTTTTAATAAACGTCAAAACCGACGACACAACGGTAGATGAATTTGGACTCTTTCATTGAATTTTGCGCAGCTTTCTTTTGAGATTACAATTGTAATCTGCGGTTGAAAGGAACGGGAGGCCGGTTATCGGCAGTGAACAAATGACGTTGACAATATGAGTTGAAACAGACCCGATCGCTGAAGTCATATTTGAGAAGAGAGATGAAGGAGTCCATTACAGGTTCCGACAGAGACAGACGATGCACAGGGTGAGAGAAGATAATGGACACCAAGTGATAAGCTCCACACGCACAATGTATCTCTTTTTTTTTCTTTTACAGCAAAAGCCAAGAAACCTGTGACGGCAAGCTTCACGCTCAAAGAAAACATTTCGTGTCAAAAGTAATTTCCTAAATGGCTCTTAGCAGCTTCCAAAGGTCCCGTGAAAGCTTTTAGCTTTTTTTTTCCTCCGGCCCTCTTTAAATATAGCCAGCTGCATCTTCCTGTGTGTGCGCCAGTTCCAACATATCAACCATAATGCTGATCGAGACAGCCAAATGTCCTGAGTTCACCTTTGAATGCTGTTTTTTTTTTTTTAACCTGAAGCCTTGTATATGAAATGTGCTATAACCTGTCAATAAAGTTGCCTTGTCTCAATACATCTCGACACTATTCTATTTTTCATGCCCCCCCTCCCATTGATTTATATTTAGTATTTCTCATCAAACTATCGCATATCTTGTCTGATTGGCTCGGATCAGATGGTCTACCTCATAAAGACAGTTTAAAAAAAAAAGCACATTATCAAAGTCACCAAACGCTACCACTGATTTGTGGGTTTCCCACTCCTCGACAAAGGAACAATGTCGGTCAAATAAGCACCACAAAAAATAATAATAATGAAAAATAAAATAAAACAGCCTCTTATCTCTTGCCTTCCATCCATGGACCCTATGGGCAACGTTATGTGGATCGTAGAGTTCACATACACAAACACAAAAGAGTTGCACGACCAAACACACATACACACACACACCTCTGAAGGTTAGAACGGATGCGGCAAGAGAAGAAATATGACAACCTCAGGGGTAAATACACCTCCATTGGAACTCCACACATACACGATTCGTGGACAGCTACATCCACACCCCATGCAGCCCCCCCCCCCAAATATATTGTGCCCACATCAAAAGTGTTTTCATGATCTTTGTACTTGTATGCCGTAGTTCCCTGTGTTTATCCTGACGAATGTGTTTTTTTTTCCCTTTTGTACTGTATTGTGTCTATGTGAGCGACCCCCCGTGTGTCCTCCTGCAGAGGAAAATAAGAGAGTGCCTTATTGAGTGTAAAGGGGCATTGCAGAAGATTACACATACGACAAAGCGGGTCAGGACCGTAACACACACACAGCCGCTCGTAATACAAATACGTTGTGTTGTTTGAAGGCAGCTTTTCGTGCAGTCTAATGAGATCCCCCCCCCCCCTTTTTGTTTTTTTTTTGAAGTTGCATAATGGTGAGCAAAATTTGACATGGCAAAGAAAACATCTCGGTAATTTAGTGCCACCCATCTGTTCAAGATTCCTGCTTTCAATTTATCTCATTTATGTAGATTGCCGAGTAGGAGTTTGTCGAAGTACAAACCTTGACAATGGCAGCTATCAAGCAAAAAAGGCCCACTTCCTGTTAGATTTCAGGCAGGGCCCTTGAAATGTGTTTTGATTGTGAGCAAGCTTCAAATAAGCAGCGAAGCGCAACCCTGTCACACTGAGCGAGTGCAGTGTGAAAAGGGTCTCGCACTTAAAGAACAGGATAGTAAATGGGCAACCTGAGTCGGAGTCAAAGCTCCTTGCTGCTACGCCGAAGAGAAGAATATGACAAAAACCTCCATGTTTCATGCGATAATAAAGACAAAGTGAGCATTACGATGTTCGTTAAGGTGGAGCTGTCTGCACTCGTAATGGATCTCATTAGACTGTGGCAACGGAAGCTCCAAACAATACAGACGAGTGAAATCAAAACAAACCACAGACATTATATTCCCATTCGGAGTCCAATGAGTGAAAAGGCTGGTGGTAAATCACATGAGACAAGCAGCCTAAACTCTGCTCACCTTCTTCACCCCAAATGCAATAACTCCTATTGCTCCCTCTTTTTTATTTTATTTTTTTTGAGATGCAAAATGGAGGTACAGCCAGCGCAACGTAATTGAAGACACACGTCGTGACATCTTAACTTAGTAGGTGAGTGCAGAGACATTTTCTCCCTCTCCCCTCAACAACAATCTCATCTTTACCCCGCCCCCCCCCCCCGTAACCTTGTCATTTACCCCGCTGACCCATCCAAAGATGGATGCCCCACACTCCAGCATATATAGCCTTGCATTGATTGTTTTTTTTTTCTCAGGGCTTCTAAGTTCCTTCGTTTTTGGGGGATTTTTTTTTCCCCCTCAACTGACCTCAATTGCACTCCTCATTGCTCGGCGGATAGCATACCATCATATTGAGTTTACAGAGTGGCTCACAGCGGCAATCATGAACCCACGACAAACAGAAGTGCACTTTCAAAACCGAGTGACACAGTTAAATCAACGACAAAATGCTGCTTCCCGCGGTAAACTCCCAGGGTGAATTATTTAAAAGTAGACATTTGCTGCGGTGCTGACTCAAGTCAACAAATTATTTTGCAAAGAAACGGACTTTTCACACATAATCAGCAAACAACTTCAAGACGGCTTAAAGACTGTAAACTCGGGGTGTACAAATTGAGGATGTGGCCACTTTTTTTTCACCACTGCAAAAACAGTCCAATTTAGAGAAAAAATATACTGAGCAATATGACCAAAAGAAAGGGGGGGGGGGATATTTACGATCTTACTAAATCCACCCCAGCTCATTTCCATAATATAAACCAAAATAGATCAATTTAAAACCTTAATCTATTTGATGTGCTAACGACTATACAGTGCGCTGCCCAGAAAAAGTGAAAAGTGAATTCCCTGAGAAAATGGCCGTCATGGTTCACCAGTTTTCTGGGTTTTGTCATGTATGTGATGTTGGCAAACCGAGCCTTTATACCGGGGGTTGGCAACCCGCGGCTCAAGAGCCACATGCTGATATTTAGCGCCCCCCTAGTGGCTCCCTGGAGCTTTTTCAAAAATGTTGGAAAATGGAAAAAGATGGGGGAGGGAAATATACATTTTTTTGTTTTAATATGGTTTCTATAAGAGGACAAACATGACAAACATTAACGTTTTCCAATGCTGTAAAAATGTGTCGAATAAATATGACATTTAAACATGTCGTCAATGAGGATTTGTGTTATAGCCTGCGACACATGTTTCTATTAGCAGGATGTCAGTCGGGGGGCTGTTGTATAAAAAAAAATAAATGGGCTACGATAGTTAGCACGCTGCGAAAGTGCGTCCCGTGCCTTGTTCATCTTAGCGGCCGTTATGGTCATTACTCATTACGGCGTGCGTGTCTAAGTGTGTGCGCGTGTGCGGTAACGGGTCGATCGCGGCAGGTTGGTTGCAAGCCACGCCTTGCTGAAAAGCAATATTGACTTAGCAGTACGCTCGCCACATGTGTACAACGCTCGAGATACCAGACGCTATAAACAAATTTCCAAAGATTTCAGCCCGAGAGAGCGGCAGATCGAAGCCAATCAGACGCCTAAACACAACGCCCGGTTTGCATTGAAACCCGAGAGTACGCTAGTGTATTAAATTTGTTCTCGCGCAAAAATAAATATGGCCAGCACGCACGCACACATACACGCTCACACACAATCTGATGAAACATTCACACAGCTGACATGCTCAGAGGTGTTTTGCTTGACCGACTCTTCACTTATAATCCATAAAAAAAATATGTGTGGGGGCGGGGGGTGAACAAGCATTGAAGAAAAAGTATTTTTGTTCAGTTTTAATGGGATGGAAGAATGTGTTTGAATTTGTTTTTTTTTTCATTTTAAATATTAAAATATGTTACGTTTTCCCCAATGTACCAAATGTGAACTAAACTGTGACCGGGTTTAATTTTCCTTTTTTTTTCCTCAAGCGATTGCACCTCACATTTTGAAAAATATTGTCAGACATAAAAGTGCGGTATAAAATGTTCTACTTTTCTCCCTAAACAACCACAATAACAACATTATGTTTTACCGAGTGAGAGTGCCAAAATGTGTTGTTTTTTTTTTGTTCTTTTTTTGACAGCAGGTAAGGCAAATCTGTGCTTGTATTCTAATTTCGAGCCACACCGTATTGGGGGCGTGTTGTTTGTGTTTTTCAGGCCAAACGTTTTCCCAATGATCATTTTCTTACAGACCCCACCATAGTTATTTAGTATGCAGTTAAATGACAGGTCACCAGTCAAATCGAAAAACAACCAGAAAGACATCCGCTGCACAATACAAGTCAAGGCAGGAGGAGGTAAAAAAAACAAATGTAGGAAACCTTATGCAAATGTGTCAGATTGAATTAGCATGCAACCTGAGAGGAAGCGCCATCCCGTCTGTCAGTCCCATGAGGGGCTCGTACTGTATGAAGAACTTTTCCCCGAGTCGCATGAATACATGCAAGGCTAACTTGCCGTTACTTTTCAAACTAGTACAACCCCCCCCCCCCCCCAAAAAAAAATCAGCACATAAACAAACATAACGAGGCTGAATTGTCTCGTCCTTCAATCAGTGTTTGTCATCCAAAGTGGCTGAACGCTGCCGTGCTGCGGGCCAAGCAGACTTTTCGCACAACACCAGCGGCTGTCAGCGGGCCAACTTGGAACTGCTCGACGGAACATGCGGCACAAGCGAGGTGCCCTTTAATTAATGATGAAAAACTTGTCATTAGAACAAATTGGTAGGATTGAAGTACTTAACGCATCAATAGATGGAGCGCTGATTAGGAAGCTCGGAGTGTCTCTATGAAACATGAACAAACAAAAGGTTCGACTTGTTTCATAAATATGCACAATGAATGAATGCCGTGACATCGTACGTCTGACATCAGCAGCCTCCACGAGTACTCAATACTTTATAACAACCAAAAGTTGACCTGCTGACAGCCGCTGGTGCTGTGCGAAAAGTATCGGGCCGATACCCATAACCCGGTATCGGTACTTGCCCAACCTCTCACGATACGAAGCAATAAAACCATGCCCTCATTCGGGTCATAGGTTAGCTCGTGCCTTTCCAAGCAGAGCTTGAGTACACCCTGGACTGTACAGGTAACCTGTCTGTTCATGTAAATACGTTTCTTCCACATTTAGTTAAACTACTAAACCATGTATGCATGCATATAAGGTACAAGAGGATTATATGACATTGGCACTCACCTGTATACTACGCAGTGAGCCCCATGAGTACTTTTACACCGATTCGTTTGAAAAGTGGCACATTTCAATGTAGAAATTAAATAGCTTTCGATGGATTTTCTTTATGCGGCAAAGCGCAATTATTTTTTTTTTTCCTTTCAAAGCTCACATTAAACACTCCATTAAGTGATCAACAAGGCCCAGAAGAAATCATTTGCACAGTAAAAGACGCACGTACTGACTTTACGTTGTCGTCACAGTTTGCAATGGCAATGTGGAAAAATAGCAGTCGTGTCGCATGCAGTCGCTCGCTCGGTTAAGCAGGGAAACGCGAGTCAACCCAGGACGTCTTTTACTTTTGCTTTTCCTTTTAACTGCTTTATCTCCTCCCTGGGCATCACAAAACCAAATCCCACGTTTGCCGTTTTCTTTTTGGCGGCTTCACACAGTATTTGAACAATGAAAGCATTTTGGTTTGAGAATGCCGATTGCGTCAGGCTTCTAACGGATGCGAGCCAAAGCGTCCCATGGTGAGAGGACTGCTTTCCAGCAACTATCAGGAGGGCTCATTTGCATCTTTTGATGACCTAAATCGCTTCCCCCTCATCTCGGAACCACATCTTGCCTAATCTCATTAAACAAGTCGGACCTTTGCGTGAACCCAGTAGACTGCTCATTCTGCTGACTCGTGTTGACAATGTAACTCCAGATGTATTTCCCGAGGCGGTAACGCAAAGGTGTTAGCATAACTTGGGCGAACCAACTTTTTACCAACCAAAAGAAAAAAGTCCTAGATTAACATCTCGTCTACATTTGTCGATTTTGACGTTGGCGTAACCTGCCAATGAACTTGGTGGGTGGGTGGTGGGGAGGGGGGGGGGGGTTTGAACACAATTCTCTGTATTTCCTGGGTCACAATGCCGGCATCTGCATTCTTTTGCTGGGCGGAGTTGCTCCATTTACGGAGTCTCCGCCTCCTTGGCCATGTTGGCACTCCAGCGCGTCGGGTTTGGTTTTAAATTAATTAGGCAATGTTTTGAGATATTTGTTGATGACACATCACAGCGCAGCACTACACATACACTCTGCAAGAATACTGCGAGTACACTCAACACGTAGCCCTCGTGCACAGTTTAGAGTTTTTTTTGAATTAGGTCCATTTTCTTCACTGTATATAGAATTGTAATCTCTATGCGGAGAACAAAACTTTCAAGCAGCAATGATGGGTTGGCCTACCTGGTCCTGAAGTTGGCCGGGTGCGGGTGTCCGTCGTACAAGGACAAAAAGTCATATTCCTCTTCGATGGCGAAGGACAAGAAGACGAGCTGGATGCGGCTGCCTTCCTCCCCAACGATGACCCAGGTGCAGTTGGCCCCGTTGGGGTAGCCGTACGGGAACCCCGGCGACTCGATGCTGCCGTTTCGGCCCTTCAGTGTACCGCCGCAAGTGTAGATAAAACCTGCAGGGGAGACCCAAAGAACTCTTTTAGAATCTGCCACTAAATTGAAAATGCTCAGAATGGAAACATTGATGAGAGTTTGCATTTCGACAAAAGTGCAAGAACCAATTCTGGCATGCCGTTTTTTTTGAACGCTCACTTTAAAAATAACACAAATATAACTGATCGCCTTTAAACATACACGATTCGAACTTTCAAAGGATTTCAACAGAGGCAGAGCCACTGAGTGAACTTTGCAGTCGTCTGCCAGTTTTGTACTTAAAATTTTGTACTTAAAAGTTTTGTACTTAAAACTGGCAGACGTTTAATGTGAGGCTTATATCAATTCACCCAGACGGTCTTTTTGAAGACTGTACCTGTTTTTTTCTGAGAGATGTTCACTGTATTTAATTGTCACCGTGATCAAATAACTGCTTTCGATTGGACCTTATTTGGGTGTATTTTAGTCAGACTTGCTCAAAGATTGAGCATTTGAATTCATTTATCCTGAATGACAAATTTTGTGCATGAGTTCTAGAGACTTTGTTAGGATAGACCGATGTCCAACCCATTGAATGTCTCTTAGTTATTCTGGCATCAGGGCTGACTATTATTTTTTTTTTCATTTGAGTGAGTTTTGGGGCAAAATGTTCTGCAATGCTCAAGTATGGAGGTTTTCATCAGGATACGCGAGCTTGCAAATATAGGTGATTTTTGGAGCGTGTTGAGCCCCCTCCTCCCATAAACACCATTCAGTCATCTGAAGAAAAACAAACATGGATTCCGAGAGGCTCTTTGTGCCACCTTGTGCTCTGGCCCTAATAACATCGCAAAGTGGAAAGCATCAGACTTTACTTGTCTTTTTTTACCCCCTCCTTTTCTACTTGCCATGTTTAACGCAACGCTTGGGGAGACTCGCTGACAAGTCCATCAGGGCTTCATCTGAACTTAATAAATTAGGGGATGTCTTGGTATGAGCTGAAGTGGAGTCATTAAATCGCATCGGAGGGTGAATAGCGAACAGACGGACTGGAAGGAAAACAGAGATAAGGATTTTTTTTTTCCCCCCATTCATCGCTCACAGACAATAGCCACCATTGTAAAAGGTGGAGAAAAAAAATGTAAAAGTCATCAGTCAGCAAGAAGAGAGGTGGATGGTGGCAAAGAGAGAGACAGAGAGAGAGAGAGAGAGAGAGAGAGAGAGAGAGAAAGAATGAAGAGTCCACATGGTAAAAGAGATTTCTAATTATGCTGACTGCCAGACTGAAACTGACAGCTCTCCTCAACACACACACACACACAAACAGGACAAACCAAAATAAAAGGCGTACAAGCACAGCTACAAATAACCGCACCAAGCGTATAATCATTCCGGGGCGTCCTCGACCATTTGAACCCATCACTCATCGCGTCGTTTCTTCATTCCGCCATCGCTAACCTCAATCGACCTCGTTTTCTAACCCTCAAATGAAATACAAACATGGACCGACCCCAAGGAATGTAATACATATATACATACATATAGCCACGCACACACACACACACACACACACACACAAATAAATACATAAACACACATACGCAAATATATTGAGACAAATATGCGTGGAAGCGAGTCCAGCCAAGCTTGTCTATGAAATTCGAAAGTGTAATGACGAACAGATCCCAGTAGATGGTGGCATTGTATCAGCACAGCTTTTGAGTAGAAGGTAAAGACTGAAGACTGTTCGCCAAACAAGCTAAAAAAATACTCCCCCCGCCCATCAAGTTAAATCTGACGTAGTCGACCTTGGTCTAACAGATAACTGCAGAGTGTGTCCAAACTAGTTTTGCCTGGAGGATTTACACAAAGACACTAATTGGCAAACTGTCAGAGACTTGGGGAAGAAATTGGGTAGGCAGGTGCAAATATATGCAACAGAGCTAATGAGGGATGGTAAGGCTTTGCCGGAAAAGAGCATGCCCACTCGGCAAAGAAGAAGAAGGGGGGAAAAAAATGATGAAAAGCCACTTTAAGACTTGCTCTTGCTGCTGAATGGAGGGGATTTAATGATTTATCCACAGTACCAAAGCCATCTGGAAAAGCTCAGATAGCGACAAAGTATACAAAGTTGAAGAGCCCTGATTTGGAGAAAGACACTTTGTTTTTAAAAATAATAAAATCTTGAGTGTAGGATTCCCGCTCATATGTGTGCATTTTATTTCATGAAACCCTGACTACGGATGGCATGATAAAGAATGGCTTGTCCATTGCACATGCTCAACCTTCAGTGAAGTGCTGTGCCACCCTTACTAAAGTATTAAAAATAAATAAATAAAAATCTGGCAACGCCCCTGCATGGATGCAGTCTTAAATGAAAGCTCACTTTTTTCTTCTTTTTTTTTTTTTAGATTGAACAAAAGCAAAAGAGAGAGTCAATAGCCAAACCAGGGGAAAAAAAGGAGCGCCAACGTGGGACTGAACCCGTTTGAAATGTCCCCCCTTGGGACACACAGAGCAACCGTCAAACCAAGAATTAGATCGCTCCCGTCAAACCCGTGGTCTAGACTATACCCTGGAGTGGTGGAGGCTAAATGAGGGAAATAAGAGAGAGAGGGAACACACCAGGCTGAGAATCAATTTCTAGGACTGTCAGTCACCAGCGGCCGAGATGTGGATGTGAATAGAAATGAGGGGCGAGGTGTAAAAAAATAAAATAAAAGAGAGAGAACAGCACATGGAAGGGTATAGTGGCACAAAGTAGATAGATGCAGGGAAGTTGAAATTGAGAATCAGGACTGCAGCTGTGTCGGAGAAAGAAAGCAATGTCACCAGCAAATACACGGCGGGCATGTTGTAGTAAAAAAATGATATCGTGGAACTTCAACGTTGAAAAGAATATACTCACGATTGGACGGAAAATCATAGGCGTCAAACTCAGGTCCTGGAGGGGCGCTGCCCTGCGTGTTTTCCAAGTCTCCCTGTTGCAACACACCTGATTCAAATGATCAGATCATCAGCAAGCTCTGCGGAAGCCTGACATTGAACCTGTTCATTGTTGCAGCAGGGAGACTTGGAAAACATGCAGGACAGCGGCCCTCCAGGCCCCGAGTTTGACACCTATGGCAAATGTTGGAGGTGAAATGCGAAAGCAAAGTAACAAACGGGTTGAGACAATAATTTACTCAATAGCTAGCACCAAAAGAGTATCATGTAGCTACTACGTTCTCTCTGGTTTTGTGATTTGTATTCCAAAAGAAGGATTAGTAAGAAGGCGTGTTACCAAGAGTTAATTTGAGAAAAAAACAAAAAACACAAATCAGGCATTCTGTATTACCAGTAATATTAGGTATCAGCCTTCATTAGCATATTATACAGCTAGTCTGTCTAATTGCAAATTGTTGTATTCAAAAGATATCCTAATTGAGTTCAATTACCATTTAGGGCTAATGGGCACCAGGCACCGAAATCTCATATGCGCTCATGATTTGAATAACAATAAGCCATAATGTGTGTGCTTTTATCAGCATGCTGGCCTTGTCGGTAATGGCGGCTGGCAAATCAGATGCTCATAGGCGTTGTCTGAAGGGGGTTGGGGGCGCTATTGATTACTCGAGTGTCATTGACGCCAACTTCGCTAATGAGACCCAATGCACACACAAAAAAAGCATACAAATGAGCCTTTCTGTAGGTAAGATGTTTTGAGCTTGTTACCGGGGAAACTTGTTTAAATCGATGTCGCCATGGTAACATACGAATTCGATTGGCTCGTGGCTCATCAGAGTTCAGCTGGGATTCGGCTCTGGCTCACCTATATACTATAATGATCAATGACAGAATACATTTTGAAAGATGGATAAACGTGAAGTAAAAAATAAAAAAATGCATTTCCTTTTTTTTTTTTTTTGGTCGCAAGGGACAAATGGGCGCTTCTTACAGAGCTCTGCCATTTTGAGCTAAGGACGATGACAATTGAACAACTTTTTTTTTAAAAAGCATATTCTCTGACCAATTTGACTCATTTTCATTCAAAACAGACAAAAAGTCTTGAAAATGAAGTATTAAGTGGACTAGCCAAGCGAGCAGATGCCAAGTTGAGACGCTGCGTGACTCCATCAAAGCACAAACTTGCTTTTGACGAGTTTTCTTAACATGGAATCTCCTAACATCTTTTTCAGCCGGGGGAGGACAAGTTAGCGGGCATTCCTTCATCGGCATCTGTGGGAGCTTCAAGTGGAGGCTGACGTACGGTGCATCCAAGTGGTTATTTACCCCAAAAATTGCACTTTCAAAGAAGCGAAGGTGTTAAAAACCACAATCTTCCCCTCCCGTTCGTCGCTATATTTTTAATGGCAAGCGAAGCTGCTTTAATCACACACACACACACACACTCATTATGCTGTTCGGAGACAGAGCCTTGCTTAAAAAACAAAAGCAGGCTCCATTAGGAGCTGAACAGTCATTAGATATCCAACAATCCCGCTGCCCTAAATATGCTGGAATCAAGTCAGCTTTTTTTTTTCCTCCCCTCTTCCTATTTTGCACCAGGAAGGATTTAATGATTGCATGGCTCCAAATCATATTTTGTCTCGGTTAATTTTTTAAGACGGCCATCAGTTGAACAGACGTCAGCGAAAATGCTACGAGGGTTGAGACGTCGCGAAAATAGCATTTGTATGTTCACCTGTGGAGGCAGCATTTCATCGGCAAGCCATTGAATTAAACTATGTGATGCAGTCGAATTAACACATCGCAATTTGGCACATTTCAAAACCACTCCATTGCAAACACACTTGCGGAAATGGACAGCTCAGAAAAGATTTACTCGGTTGTGTAATTTCACACTTGATTAGTTGGGTTCAACTCCAGACACCCAACTATTTGAATACAAGGAATTAAAAAGTCAATTTTCCATAATATGCCCCCTCTAAGGCTAACACACACTCATGGACCGAATCACCATGACAACCTTGGCAGCCGGATTCCAAAAAGCAGGCATGTGACTTCATAAACTGCTTCCTGTTGTAAATGTCGTGATTTCGCCCCATCTCAATTAAAGTGCACATTTATATATTATATCTATATTAAACTCTTATAAAGTGGCTTTGAGTACGATCAAAAGCACTTTCCAAATAAATGTTATTATAATTATTATTAATAGATCTCATCTGGATAATTTTGAACAAGCAAACGAAATAAAAATGCAGACGACACAAAATGGATCTTATGTTCGATTTTCCATTTTTTTTCCTCAAAAAAAAAAAAAAAAAAAAAAGAAAAATAATCTCCCAACCGATATTATGAACACCTAATACATTCAATTTCATTCTTGGCGATAAATATTTCTTGAGAGCAAGGCTGCCAAGACAAATTATTGGATTCCCTTCCTGTTCTTGCTTTTTTTGTGTCCTTTGAATAAAAAAGTGGGGAAAAGCCGGCTGTCGAATACGCCCGCACTCAGCATGCATTATGCTCAGCGGGAAGGAAGCAAACTTCATAAAGTGAAGCACTTTGCGGGGCAATATTGAATTTAGCCTCCCCGCCAAAGAAGCTCCCATCGAATGCTCAGATGACAATTTGTTAGAGTGTTGAAGTCTGCGATTCCATTTCCACATTTTCCGATGAATATGTATTGCGCTTTACATTTCAAATGAATTTGGCCAATACGCCCTCCGAGAGAAGTATGGCTTGAAGAGTTAAAAGTTGGTTTTCTGTCACCAAGACTTCCAAGTTCAGATAACTTTCAAAGGCCACGATTTTCAGAAACGCTGGTTTCGACTCAACAAACCTCAACGTCATGCTCCCGCAGTGACTCCGAGTGTCGAAGGTAAAAATCATAATACCTTTCCCGTCCGAGATCGATGATGTCAAAGTCTTCTCTCGTCTGTGTAATGAGCTTCCGATGGCCAGGGGTAACTCAATCGGATCCCGTCCGGCGAATTGTTCATTTTCATTACCGCTCCCCCAGACACATCAAGCGTGTCCGTGTCATAACTAATTGGCGGGACATGCTTGTCTTCGGGGCTCAGCTTCTTATGGATTAATCATCACCTTGAAAGAACCCATTGCCGGCCTCGACTCGGTCATCAGTCACTGTAGCGGTGCGCTCTTGTGCGCGCATACGAGTACTGATAAATCAATGGCTGCCATTGGAGTAAAAATGACACACCGATTAATTATGTCGTCGCTTTAGACCCGAGAAACACGATCGCAAATTAATCATAGCTTACATTTTTATTAATTGTTTTGGGGGGGGGGGGCGTTGAGTGTTCATTATGGCTGTCCATAATTTATCATCGACTCTAGATAAGCCTCTCAAGACCTCGACCATTTGACACAAGGAAGAAAAAAAAAAAGAGAGTAAGTGGCCCTAAGTGTCATTATTTCAGGTCACAGATAATATTCTTCGTAAATGGATATGAAATATTCACTGGCGTGCGCACTTGAACTATGTTGCTGACCAAAACAGAAACACCCAAACAAAAGCGAGAACAAAGTTCAAGTGGGAGGATTTACTCGATGGGGTAAATTGAGTTCCCAGCACAGTATTGAAGAGAATCTTACCAGCGTTTTAAAAGGTTAAGGCAAATTAAGATGACGACCCCCCCCCCCCCTCCAACTAACCCTTTATACACACACACACACACACACATTCACTTGTGTGAATTGAAAGGCGCTTATAAATAAAATGTATTATTATTATTATTAATTATGCTTTTCAATTCCCAACACAACACGGCGATAATAGAGGTATGTAAATTGAAAGAAATTGCAAGAAAATGCACTACCGGATCATTCAGAGTTTGTTAGCACACTCTTTGGTTTGCATGTCAATGAATGTGTCTTTTAAACCGCGGAAATATATGAAGTACAAACGAGCTTAACAAAGACAATCCTGTTCAGTTTTGTGCTCAGCAAGTCTTAAATGTAACTAGAAGGTCACAGCCTTTTGCTTTTACAAGTGTTGAGGCGTGTTACCTTGATAAATGTCAAGTGGCTTGACTTATTGTCGGGACAAATGTCACCTCAGCATGCAAACATCCTGCACTGGAACGAAAACACACAGTTGCAAATCAGGGCGTGCTGGGACATGAGGGATTTTGTTCACTCGTAACCTTTGTCACAAGTCGCCAAGTGGCCTATTGTGTGGGTGGGTGAGAATCTTATTTAAGAAACAATAAGGTGATTGCCGGGCGCATTTGGAGGAGGCGTGTTGTGTTTCAAAGTACCTCCGAAAGCCACTTTTAGCGGATCAACTCTGGAGTTGTCACAGCATAAATACATCATTTCATGTCATTAATATGCAGGCGGAAGTGTTTGTTCTAATTATAGTTTAAAACAAACACAATTTTTTAAAAAAACAATGTGGTTTTAGATTTCAGAGCAGTGCTTCAATCAAGATTTCCCCTTTTCAACGCGATACAATAAACATGTGTGGAGATCGGAAAACATTGAACAACTGACATTGAACTAACTGCGACCACCTCAATTCCAGCTGTTGACGTCACTCTCCTTTAAAGACAAACAGCCAACGCACGACTACTCCATTATGTCGACAAATTACAATGTATAAAACCAAGACTCATCAAACATGTAGACTCCACACAAATTACACCGTCATGCGGATATGCTCACCAGTCATCCACCAATGTGATGTTAACTAGTCAATCTTCAGCAAAAAGCAGGCAAAACTGAAAGTCCTGATGTTGTTTATTGCCCTTTCATATTTACACGGTGTCAAACTAGAGTGCTGCCATCTTATGGTTGACAGAGGAATTATACTCAAAATAAACAGAATGGAGTTTTTTAACATTTCATTATACAGTATATATATTGTTTTTTTTTGTTGCTTTTTTAACAATTATAAACTCACCGAATGGTTTATTTGCTACAGAAATGACAAAGAAATAGCATTTTCATCCAGGAGTAAAATTGGAGGTTCCAAAAAAAAAAAAAAAAAAAAAAAAAAAAAGTCAGAGTGCCATTTCAGGACCTTGGACAGCAACTCCGTCGATTCACTCGAGTCTGCTGCTATTCTGACGCAACCACAAGTACATCAAAGTGTGATTCATGCAATATTAAACAATTGCAAATAACAAAACAAGAAAAACTTGAAAATCCCAAGCCGTCACTTCGTGAAGACCAACTTATGCAAATTTTAAAACGCGGGGACACTTTTGCTCGGCGGGCGGCCCGAATTGAGCAAAATTCTGTCGCTTTGTGGGATTCCCCCCCCCCCCCCCCCATCTGAAACCCCCATTCAGTAAAACATTGATGCCGTTCATCATTCATGAAATAATTAACGACTGCAAGGATGGTAAATGCAGGCGGGAGACGCCTAGCCTGTAAGCATCCATTTTTTTTATTTTTTTTTTTGGCCACAATGCATTGCACAGACGAGCGTGAGATGACATGCTTTCAGACAACAAAGGCCAAAGACCAATCACAACACTTGGGTTTGATTTGGATGTTTGCGGTTCTTGGTGTTCTGCTCGCAATTGAACTTTTAGCCACACGCGGGCCGCCGCCACTTCATCAACAATTTAAAGGACTCGTACTTACAAGCGCAGTGAAGGAAACAACAGCTCTTTGGATGCGGTTTGCAGAATGAAAACTACAGAATAGGATCAGAAAAAAAATACGCAGGAAAATGCGAACGACTTCATTAAACTGTAAAGTATGGCGAGATGAATGTTTTTTTTTTTTATGTGGGCGTAAAAAGCGGAGGGAAATGAAGTTGTGGAGGCTTTTTGTTGGAAAGTGGCAACAGTATAACATTAAAATGTTGTCTACAATATAGGAAGTGTTTGTTTTTAATGGTCCTGTTTCAAAGTTTAAAATGACTGTTCCCACCGCAAATCATTCTAGCAGCAAATCCATTTCATGTTAATTGAGTCAAATCGCTTTCACGTCGATATTCCATTTCAACAGCCACCTGTTTAGCCAGGCAATTATTTGTTAATTTAGTCAAATATTCACTCATCTTTTGTTTTTAATTTTCAATGGTTCAATAAATATTTCAGATTTGTACCACAACCCGCTTTGGTGCAAATGAATTTTACGCTTACTTTATTTCAACATTCATTCCTCGTCTTCAACGGTCCAGCCTTCGCTAGTTTCTGCCAAGTAGTAAAATCAAGTACGCCTCCATAACATTGCTAACGCACAATTAAATCAACCACTTTCCAATGTAATGTATGACACTAATTCTGACCTTGAATTTTAATTAACCCAAATGTATATGCGCACAAAATAGCGATGGGAAACCTCATAATATTGTCAATCATCTGCTTGCATGGATTCCACAGGACATGAAAGTGATGCCAGGTCCTTTTCGCCTGCTTCCATTTCCCTCTCCCGTCTGCCCGTTTCAAATCGAGCTGACTGTTTTTCAACTTGTTGTAAGACACCCATGACTTCCGGGCGTTTCCAATTTGACGTCCAAAGGCGTAAATCTCCCCTTTGTGCGCATTTGAGAAGGAAGAAAAAGGCCAAAGTGTGCTGGGGGGGGCGGGGTCGGGGTGCTGCTGCTGATATTGGCAATGCGGCACCTTGCCAATCTCATTAACTTAGCACACAGCGGGCAGCCTGCCCGTCGATGCGTGTCCGTGCGCGTGCACGCGAGCCTGTCTGAGTGGGCCAGCGTCAGGGCCAGTAAATGCCACCACTCAGTCTGATGGTTGCAATAATTATATTAAAGGGAGAGCTAGAGAGGAGGAGAAACAAGTCGGGGATGCGAGGAGAGAAATTTATGGAAATTGACAAGTGTGTGTGTGTGTGTGTGGAAAGATTAATTTTTTTTTTTCTTCCAAAGCGGTGAGACATGCAACACGCATGTTAACGCGCAAACCAAACAGAAGGCCTTGGCTGGTTGCTAATTACCACGTCGCAACACTTGTTGCTGACTGATCACATAAAACGCAGCTGACTTCAGAAGCGAAAGAAGCGCATGTCTCCAACAATGTCATGAGCGCGTGAGGTAGGAAACGAGCATGCGAGAGAGAGAGAGAGAGAGAGAGAGAGGTTAATGAGAGAGCTGCGATGTAATTAGGGGCTTGATGTCCGCTGTCCAAATCATTACAACATCCAGACGGTGTCATAATGTTGCATTTCTGGTTGAGTTGAGTTCAATACAAAGCCGACCAATTTGGATTCACCATTTTTGAGTCGCGAACTGTTGCTGATTCACTTCAATGCCAAGTTAGTCCATTTATTTCATGATCCACAGAGCTGACCTACGCTGCATTATTTGCTACATTAGTTCCATTATTTGGGTGACATCCTAGTAGCGCAAGAGTATATATATATATATACTTTTTTTTTTTTTTTTTTTTTACAACTAGGTAAAAGCTGGAAAAGGAAAAAAAAAAGTGCCAATGTATGCGGGCGTTCCTTTCAATGTAAACCGAGTGGGGAGGCTGTCCACAGGTCCCGTGACCTTTTATTTCACCGAAAAAAAAAAAACGGTCAAGGGAACGAGATGTCACGTCGGCGAGAGAGAAAAAGGTTACTTGGTGAAAACTGTCGTCAGTTTTGTGGGAGCGGAAAAAAAAAGGAGCATTTGTAAAAAGTGAGCTTCGGCCTCGTGTCTGTTCTTTCATAGCCTTCATCAGCACTTCCTCCCTCGCTGCCATCCATCATATTCGCCTCCACTTTGTTTCCTCATCCTTCCTTCCTCTTGCATTTAAATGCCTTAAATGAAAACTTGCACGGCGCCGCGCACTGACCGTGATGGCTTACGGGTCGGGACGATGGGATGATTATGTGTTTAATTACTCCATTTGCATCCTTAACTTAATCACGTTCAGAAAGCCCACCTGCGGAGAACACCTGTTCCGAGCGCGCTGAGCATCCTGCCGAGCCCTGGCCCAAAAGATGCTGCTTGCTCAGCTGGAAATAAAACCTACAAGAGCCCTGGAAGGTACTTTTGCAGAGGTATTTCACTCTATTATCCGTGTCAAAATCTTGCCTAATCAAGAAGTATTGCTCATAGGGACACAATTACATTTTTGGGATTAGGGGGGAAATGATGATGATCTCATTTGTTTTCGAATGTTCTAAACTCGAATGTTCTAAACTCACGTTTCCATGGAACCGAAGTTGGATCAAAAACCAAAAAGATGAGCGAGTGCAGAGAAACTAATAAGGAAGACAAACATGTACGCATTCAACATTGTGGCCGGTCTACGTTCGACTGCCTCCAAAATGTTTTTTTTTTTTTAAAAAAGTCAGCACATACTGTAAGATTATCTTGGAAGAATTTAAAACATGTTAAAATTTGGGACGATGGGAGGTGTTAAATTCATTATTTTTCAAACCTATTTCCGAATGCTTTTGAATTGCGATGCTGCTATTCGATTCGGGGCTATAATTTCACATTATGCAGGTAATGTTGCTGAAACATTAAAAACAAAATGGGGTGCAGCTAATAAATAAAAACGCACGTGGGAATAATAGCTCGCAGACTTTGGCCGAGAGCCATTTCAATGTGTTTGAAGTCTAAATACCCCACTGAAACGTCTACAGACAGAAGTACTATTTAGCTATAAGTACTATTTAAAAAAATAATAATAATTAAAAAAACACAAATAGTAATGAGATAACATTCCGACACCGGGCGTGTGTGCCCCCTTTGAGGAGCTAATGCTAATGAAGGTCTCTCATTAAAACGTTCAACTTTTCCACTGATGCCAATTAGCCCAAGCCTTTGGAAAACAAGATAATGGGATTATTTGTTTCAGTGATGTCAACCACACAATGTGTAACAAGAGGTTTAGAGAAACAACGAGCAAAGGGATTAAACATCAAAGATTGTTTTGGTGATTCTTTTTTTATTATTTTGGTGCTCCACATAGACAATGTATGATCGATAGTATATCATCATTGACCGAGTATAACTTTTCATTTTCCAGGTATTCGGATCGGGCAAATGCTGGCCTTATTTTCAGGTATCGAGTAATCATGGAGGCTGCCGATACCGGCCACCAATACCTAAGGCAAAAAAAAAAAAAAAAAAGAAAAAAGAATCTGACATCGAAAAAGTTCTCCGCAGTTGTTGGCGCAGTCATCTGCGTCAGAAAGAAAGATCTTTGCTCACAATTTTTGTCATTGTGTTTCACGAAACGTTAACACAATGACAAAAAAGTGATACTGAACATTACAATTTTTTTTTTTACAAATTGCACGACATTTTGTATGAAAACCTACTAAATTTGAATGCGATCAAGAAATTGTTCTTCCATCACTTTGTTTTTTATTTGGGGGGGGGGGGGGGGTGCTGCTACAAGGCGAACATCATTCCGTGACATTGGATAGCACAGCCAAAGAACGCAAGCAAATTTCCGTCATTTTCACGAGAGCATTTGAGGTCGACGCCAATAAAGTCAATGAAGTGAGGGGGCTTCTAATTCAGATATGCATTCATTACGCACTCATTTCAATTACATGCGAGGACACGGCGGAACAGGCAGAATTACACTGCGCGATGAGCATATATTCAAACAGAGACTTAATGTAATTATCAGATAAGGTGTGAGAGTGAGTTTGGATTCACACGAGCGGCTTTAATTTCCGACTCCTCACATAGAGATAGAGACACACCCTCACACACACACAGGCGCGCGCGCGCACACACGCACGTTTCGCAAGTAGCTACACAACATGCTACGTTGCCCGCAGCGGCAGGAGGTGCTAGACTTGCAAATGGCAGCAATTGACAGAGTAAAGACAGGCAGACTGGAGGTAAATAAGAGAGCCAACATGAAGAAGAGACGGCTGACGGTTTCAAGATTGAGCTCTTTGAGCCCACCACCGAGCATAAAAGAAGCGCACAGATAGCGTGAGGCGGACAAAACGGGAGGCAGGGGAGTGATATGGACGCCGACATCAATTACTGCCGGCTCAAAGAGCCTCTGATGTTCCCAAAAGACCAACAGGTGACCGAGGTCCATCCATCCATCCATTAACTGAACCAAGCCTTCTATTCTTGGAAACGGTGCAACATGGAGGCGCACATCAGGAAATGTTGGTGATCAAGCATTTCTGCTCGAAGGCAATCACACCCCCAATCGGGGTCGCCCAAAATGTCTTTCACAGAGAAATACCACAGAATTTCCACATCAGACGGCATTTTTTTTTTCCAAGCAACGCAGGATCATACCACAACTCGCTAGGCTCCGCTACTACCTCTAAGGGTTAGGGTGACTTATTAATGGGATGACTATGTCGCCTTCATGGCCCGTCTGTGCCGATTATCCTGAAAGGCGGAAACAAGCTGGTTTTTACAAGCTTTGCGAAAGGTTCTTATGATGGTAAAAGAGGGGAAACCGTCATGAGCATCGAACCAGAAACTTGCGTTACAGTATTTGGGAATTGCAGTGGTGAAAGTCATACAGGTGCTCTGTCCGGGCTACTTGGTAAAACGATGTGGAAGCAAGAGTAAGTCAGGATTCGGCGTAATATTGATTTGCTTTTTGAAAAAACCAGCCAGGATGGGATATTGCGGCGACAGCGTGAGTGCAACGTCACACAGCTGTCACGACATTGCGGATGAATTTGACATGCGATTCATTTTCACTTGCCTAAATCGATCAGATTTGATTGAGCAAAAATCAAAGTATGGCTGGTCGTGAACCTCCTTTAAATGTAACTTGTTAAACAGGCAGTCATTCGCTCCAAAAAAAAAAAAAAAGTGGGAAGGTAGCGCTTTGAAGGACGACTCTAGCAAAGATTACAGCTACTTGCTGTAAAATGTCAAAAAGAACCTCCTCCCCTTCGAAACATCGCCATTTCAACACAGGCCTGCACATCCAACAACGCGGCAGATCAGCTCAACATTTGACTGACTTCATGATGCATCTGTGTCGTTCGACATAAAATGGCAGATTTTTCCGTGGTGTGGAGGTGAAATGTACTCAAGCCGAATGGCTTACTCTCAGACACAATCGAACAGAAATCGTTTTTGGCTGTGTCATTTCATCTTAAATTTGTTTTCCCTATTCATTCGGTCTATTCTCACGTGACGCAATTTTCAAAGCTTGAAATAACAACATCACAACTCAAGCATCTTCCAAAATCCAGAGCACCCGCCTGCGTTAAACCTGAACACGTCGCCCACAAAACATCAGACGACGTCTCGCCTCGAGGGGGTGGTTGATGGTTTATTTATCTGTTTCACTCCTAACCGCCGTGCGACAGAGAAGAAAGACGTGGTCGTGGTGGAAGGACCTGGATCAGATTGCGGAGCACACAGATGGCGAAATGACGCGAGGTGGGAAAAGGGAACACGGAGGAGGACAAAGATGGAATTGATTATTGGAACGTTTGTGCGATGGCCTCTTGAGATTGCGCACAATGACTTAAATTCTCTTTGAAACAAAATCGGATTTAATCTGACTCACAGGCACTCGTGCTTGAGTGTGTGCGGAGTGTGCAACAGGGTAATGTCAAAAATGCTTTTCGGGCAGGGGGGGTGGGGGGGCTACACTGAAAAGAGCTCAGACGGTCATCTGTATGCACATGTTTTGATCTTATACATTTGACAAGTTGCCATATCACGTCACCGTTCGATCCTGCCAGATATGCGCGACACACACAATGCTGCAGTATGTATACAAAAGCGTTTCCCCCCCCCGGGAAGACACATGCGCAAGGAGACACGCTCGCGGCGCTATCCTGTGGAACGAGTCACAACAATGTGGCAGAGCTGACAGCTCGCGTTAAAACCACAAGGCCTCGCAAAGACCATGTTTTGTGTGTTTCTTCACAACAGTGCGTATGTGTGTGTGTGTGTGTGTGTGTGTGTGTGTGTCTTTAGCATCAGTGTGAGTCACTCCTACGGCTAAATGTCAAGGGTTAGCATCAAGTCAATGTCTTGAGAGGTGCCCAAAGCTATTTTTGGGCAAGCAATTTCAACCTGGGGTCATTTTTTTTACAATGTATATTCTATTTACTCATTATTTCAACTGCAGAAACCACCAGATGCCATTTTTCTCGACCGATTATCCACATTTGGGTCGCCGGCGAGCCGGAGGTACATCCTACACACGTCAAGGCAAACAACCACTCAACGGTGTCTTTGTAAGAACATTCTAATATTGCGGCGTTGATTGGCTTACGTGTGGTGCTGCTCTTTTGGTTTGCAAACGGTGGGCTCAGCGGTAATGTACGCAGAGGTGCTCATCTGTCTCAAGGGGACAAAGCGAGGTGTCTGTTAGAGAGGGGGGTCACTATTTATGCTACCGCTCGACGTTATTGCGTATGTTGACCGAGGAAATGGGCAATTAAATGCTACAGTTAGGCGAGGAAGAAAAATCATAACATAAAACATCTAAGGCCAGAAGAACGAGAGGCGGACACCTAATTTCGCTGATTGAACTGTATTTGTTTCCCCCCCAAATGGTTTATCGTAAAAAGGCCTCCAATGGAGACAAAAAATGAAAAATAAAAAAAATAGCCTCGCCCGTAGTACAACAGGCTGAGGTGAACATTAACATGATCAATCCTGTTAAAACAACAAAAACACGTTAGAAATGCTAATTTATAACAAGCTTCATTTCATTAGCGATTCAGTCAGCGGTGTAATTAATAATCAGCATTGTGGTATTAATTGGAAGGCGCTGTGAAGGCTTTTTAAGCAAACTAAGTGTGAGTGGTCCTCTGATTGCTTTTGTTCGCAGGCAGAGTGCTGAAGTTGACGTATGTTGGTTCACATTGGGATGACAATTTAAAAAAGGTTTCATTGACAACAAAAAAAATGTGCGTTGTGACATGGCAATTGGACTATTTTCCAGCAACTGTCAAAAGAAATGGATTTTTCTGCAATAATGCCCTGTCACTAACTGGTCCCAACACAAAAGATTCCATTAGATTGGTGGTCTTGCTAAGTGTCCAATGGGGTCGCTCTAAATGATACCCCAGCATCCAATCAGACGGCTCTAAATAATGACTGCGGGCCTTCAAGCGCTTGAATCAGCATTGCCTGATAGAACTTGCAAAATATCCAATCAGATGGCGCCAAACGATATTTGGCATTGCCTCAGATCACTCGTCATCACATCCACTGCTCACATTTTGCCATGCGGCTGCACATTTTTTCACTCTGCGGTGAGAACTCACATTTTGCACTACTTTTCGACAAAATTCTTCTAAATTCTTGCAAAAAAACAAAAACAAAAAAAAACACGACCACTCAATTAAAGGGGTGCTTCATGCTTCACTTGGCAATTATCGCAGAAAATGCTGCTGACATTTTCCCAGTTGAGTCAGTGCCTCACGCCAACTGTAACCAAACATTCCACCTACTGTCAACATGATCCCTGGACAGCCAGTGACATTTTGCCATCTAATTAAGACACCTCACAAGTGTGGCGGATGTTGCACGAAGGCCAACTGTCGACTTCTTCTCCGTCGAAGATCCTGTCTTGTCACGACTACTCTTATTTCCCCCGTCCCCTTCCTACTCCTTTATCGCTCTCTTAGGCCCATTTCCTGTCTTGCCTTTCATGAATAGTAATGGACTCTTGTACATTTGAAGTTGGTGTAAAAGCTTAATCAGGACAGGGCTTTGGCAAATCAGCACTGGCATCAGAAAGTCACAGTCACAAACTGATGGACTCGTGTGGCCGATTGCCGCGCACCTATCGTGCACATATCGATTACAGACACCTCTAGGGAGCGGCACTACCCAAGTTCACTGAGCGAGGGGAGATCAGGATCTACAAGATGCTAGCCATCTTCAGATCGGAGGCCGTTTTAAGTCACGTGTTGTGTGAGCTCGCCACAAGTACAAAAGCTTGTTTTTCCTTTGGCTGCCGACGAGCTTGCGGTTCGGGCGGCGGGCACTCCCTTTAATCGGAAGAGATGGATTCCTTCACTTTGGAAGGACTGACTCTGTCAGATGTTTCAAAGATTATCCTGAGCAATTAGAAAGCGGCAGATCTTCAACTGCGATTGGATGCCTTGATCCGATTTTTAAGGGAGGTGTTCCGACATCATTGTTTGTGTACAGAACCTGAAGCAACCCACGTGTCATTCTTGCATCGACTGGATAGATCGCATCGGCCCATTTATGCTCCGGTCACATCGGTAAATACTCCATTTGGAATAGAAACTTGGTAAAGCGGGCTGTTATCAGATGACGGTATCTTTGTAGACTGTGAAAAAAAACATGGTATGTTCTTTATGTAAATATAAGTCGCCATACTCGTCTGAGAAAGTGAGGTGAGTAAGCCCAATTTGGTGCCTGTTCCAGGCCCGGATAAATAGGGAGGGCTGGAGTCTGGAAGGGCACCCGTACAAAAATTCATCCATAAACTCAGCATTCAACTTATGACATTATCATATGCAGTTTTGGTTTTTTTAAATTGAAAATAGGGCTGCACATTCGACAAAAAATATTTTATGGGACGTGTCCATTTGTCCAAACATTCTGAACGATTGCTATCGTACACCACCTAACACATATCACAAAAAAAAATGGAGATACATGAAATAAAGAGTGTCTGGTCTCAATTTACTCACAACATGACGTGTACAGTGTGAAATCTGGGCCTGTTCAATTGAACACAAAGCTGACGTCGGAATTGACAGAGAGAATTTTTGCTCCAATCGAGTGAAATTCCCGACAGCAAACAAGTAAAGACTGAATCAACATCAACAATGTACACGTGTGCAATGTACATGGTTTTTTTGTCTTGCTAATTCTACAAATCCCTAAACTGGCAAGTAAAGTCCCTCACCATGCGCTGAAGTAATACCCCCACTTCTGGTGACAAAATGGGGATGGCGGTGAAAGTGTTACGTCTTAGGGTAGCGCAGTGGGAGTTTCGCAGACGTCACCAGATAAAGGCTTGGCAAACATCGACTGTATTTATTTTTTTATTTATTTTTCTTTTAACTGTTGCTCTGCGAGCTACCTCGGCTTTGCAAACTTGGCTGCGGAAGGCACGGCAGCTGCCAGTGAATTTGACAGCCCGACAAGGTTCAAGCAAAATGCGGCGTCTGTGCGACACGGGCGCTCTTGCCAGCATTATCGTCGGCAGATTTAAGAGACGATACCTGCTGTGTTGACGATGGGTTTTTACGCATGGATTTTTATGCAGTTTTAGTCAATAACACAAGCGCAGCACTTGCACAATTGAAGGAGATTCAACAATAAATTCTGCCTTGACTAGCTCAAATATTAGCATGCGCGCAAAACCACAGTTATGTTCTGTCAATAAAACGTTTCACGCTTAGATGTTGAGTGAGCTCGCGAAAAGCTAATGTGGCAATCGACATATTCACTCCGCACTCGGGTTGGTCAAACTCAACCCAACCAAAGGCTTCTTGAATAAAACCTGCTTATCCCAGTTGTGTTTCATAAAATGTAACAAAAAATCAAAAATATTCGAAATGATGCAATATTGTTGTGGCCAGTGAGTGTAAATAGTCCATGGCAGACCTTGTTGACTGCAGACGCTCTCTTTTATGAACCAGTCAATTCACATATGCTCCTCCGAGGACTCCACCATCTTTTTCCATGTTTCCATTCAATGCTAATTGGATTGAATCCTCCTATTTAATTCCGCTACTCTCCTGAGTCCTCTTTCCTTCTCACGTTGCCACGGCCCCTCTCCCTGCCTCTCTCCTCACCCCCCGCCACCCCCCCCCCCCCACCCCCAAAGCCTTAGATCTACCCTTCGGCTAGATTTCATCCTCTTTTTCAATCCCAGCGTCCTTTCAATCTCTCCCCTGCATCTCCAAGAGTGGCAGCGAGAGGGGAAGATGAAGAGAAATTAACAGAGCTAAGAGGAATCGAAACGCTTTATGAGGTGACTAACAGAAGGAACGGCGGAGGTAAATGAAGTAGAAAGTGGGGGCAGACGTTCCAAGGCGTGGTTCCAGATTGAAAACAAGGGGTGGGGGATGAAGAGTGGGTAAACTAATGAAGAGAGTGAACGGAACGGACAAGATGATGGAACTGGACAACGAAACAAGTTGAGATGCTGATGCGTGAGCGTTCCCCGCATCAGGGTCCATTTCTCTCGGTTACATCGAGCAGCATAGTGCAGAAGGTACACAGCTCCTTGGGAAAGCCGCAGTGTGAAATCAACACTGCCTTGACTTTTGCGGCGTCCGCAATACGCTCAAGATAATCTCTTACTTTGCTGGCTCATTACAAGCCAACCGCATGTCGGCCGATCCCTAAGCCGCCGCCGAGGCCAAACGACACCCCCGGTGATTGGACAACAAGCCGACTATTTAATTAAGACTCTCGCCGATTGGCTGCTTCCCATTCCCTCGGGCAGGGAGGCAGGCAAACCGGTCCCCTTTGCACTCTGTGTAATAAATGAATTACCATAAAGGCAATCGGCCTGCTTGAAGACATGGCGCTAATTTTGCATTCTCATCCGTAGATTTCATGACATTTTCTTCTTGAAGTGCTGCATTTGATGGGATGTATATATTTTTTTTCCCACGTGGAATGGGAGTGAATGAGTTGCGTCCGTGAGAAAGCGTCGTAACCTCAAAAGAACCTTCGTATCATACGACGAACGCAATTGGGAGTCGCTGTAGGAGCGCTGGCAGTCTTTCGAGTGATTGTGCAGCGGCGTTGATGAAGCCTGAGGAGTAAAGGCAAGGAGGGAGGAAGGGGGCGCGCTCGTCCTTCATCATTACGATTACAACCGCACTCACTGACGCACGCACACTCAAAGGCGCACACAACCTTTTCTTTTATTTTCTTTACAGTTTCCCGCATCCAGATTTTATTGTTATTGCCTTGATTGCAGTTTATTTTATCCCCCTCCTGTAGTTTTTACTGCTCGAAGTAGGGCATCCTCGCTCTCTCTCTCCCTCGCTCTATTCCTGACACACATACGCACGCGCGCGCCTCAAGCGCGACACAAAGTACACCTGGTGAGAGTGACGCACGTATGCGGTAAGAAAAGACAAAAGGCAAAGGGGGGGGGGGGGGACTGAAACGGAAAATGGTTCGCCCAAAAATTAAGGACAGGGAGAAATGATATTGAGACTCCCATAAACACATGACAAACATGATTCATGAAGATCTAGTCACAGTTATGCACGCAGTAAACACGTAAGTCGCCGAGCATTAGCTGCAAGGTGCTAACAGCACCACCTAGCAAGCAGCAGTGAGGGCAAGAGCGGCGAAACGTGAATCAAGGTCCTGGGGGAGCGTGGCTAGGGGGGACGCAAGCAAGCCTCGCTAAGCAGCAATTGTGGAAGAAAGCTAGACTAAGGCTTCTGGAACACAACTGCAGTAATTGGGCAAACAAAAACCAAAGCGTGAGGTGGGAGCAACAGACTGCAAAGAGGTGTGTGTTTGTGTGGTAGTCGCTAAAACAAGTTGAACAAAACCAACAGATCCTCATTGGATGAGATGGGTGGCTTGATTGAGGGGAGAGACTAGTTGGTGGACGGAGGGATGGGTAAAAAGATGCATTGGATGGGGGACGGATGAGTTGGTTTGGAAAAGGACGTTTTTTCTAATGCCGAGATGAAAAGTGCTTCTGTTTGAATGCGGAATTTAAAAAAACAACAACAACAAAAAACAGGCAACTTTATTGCTTCGGTTACAATTTCTCTTAGTTGAAAATCAGTTTTTGCGGCCACGTAGAAGTGACACGTGTGTATTCAAACGCACCAAAAATAGCACATTGCCAAGACACACTAGTTACATGAAAGGAAAAGCACTCGTGGTCAGCGAAAGATTGGCCCTCTGGAAGTGGTTGCTATCTCAAGTGTGTGGGAATGTGTGTGTGTGCGCGCATCACCTAAAACTAGGCTAGTTGATACCTGAGGGTTCAACACAAAGACATGCGCGCACACGCATACGATGCGGGGAAACGAATCGTTGTTCCAGCCAGGCTACAGAGGTCCCTTATCCAGTATGACCCTGATTTGGTTTTGTATGGCTGCAGGCTCACTGTTTGCTGCAGCTCCAGCAAATGAGATATGTCAAAGGTCACGCATGCTATTCATCCAAAATATTATCTTATATATTACAAATAACGCTTGTGGACAGTTGTGGCTATTTAAGGCCTTCATTTTCAATCAATCCATTCAATGACTTTTAATGCTTTTGATTGATTGATCAGTGGAAACCTACCGTATTTTCCGCACTATAAGGCGCTTTGGAGTATAAGACGCACCTGCAATGAATGGCGTATTTTAATACTGTTTTTAAGGTGCATAGAATAGAAGCTACAATAGTGGCTTAGGTTGCATTATGCATCCACAAGATGGAGCTGCGCTAAGGGGAATACGCTACAATACAGCTTTTATTTATGCCGTGCGTTCACAACCGCTGCAGCTGTAAGAAAACATTTTTAAAATGCTACGTCCAATAAATCAGAATATTGATCAATATAAAAGGCGCACCGGATTATAAAGCGCACTTTCAGCATTTGAGAAAATGTAATGCTTATAGGTGTGCCTTATAATGCGGAAAATACGCTAGTTCAAGGATGAGGATCATTAAATGGATTGATAATTCTCTCACATTTTGGTGGGCCAAAAAAACCCAACCCATACATTTCCTAAATAGTAAAACCCCACCTACTGTATCAAACCTCATAGGATTATGGTTAATTTTGCTGTGTCACAGCAAAAGTCATTCAAATTTGATCAGAAAAAATCCAACGAGACCTGTCCTGAGAATGCCAAGTACTAGTTCATAATGGCTACAAAGGACGTAGTCTGAGAAGTTGAATTGAATGTATTTGAAATTTTGAAAAGAACAGGTTGACACTCCAGAATTAGGAACCCAGCAAAAACTTTTACAATGGTAACATCTACCAAGTAAAGGTTAATGAATGTTTTTTTTTAATTGTTTTGCTTAACTATGCTAAACGTTGACCTCCACAGTATTTCAACTTTAGGCAAATATGAACCAAAATTAAAGGTCAAACTGCCGACAGTTAAGAATCTGTTAAAAATTATATGAAAATATGCCCCCCCCCCCCCCCACACACACACACAGACTTTATTGATAAAATCCAAATAAACTATCGCCTTGGGTGGCTAGGCATTCACAGAAAAGCAAAGTATAAATGATCATGTGCATCAACCTTCTATCCTCTCGTCTTGGAGACTTTGAATCTCCTCCAGGACCCCAATCTTCATCGCAAACACACCAAACGGATGTTGACAAATGCACGGCTAAGGAACGTACACCTGCCATTTGCACCATATAAACGTACATCCTGGCGAGGATGATGATGTTTGCGATGTTTGTGTCCATCTCTCAGCTGGACTTTCCACTTTTTAAACTTGACCAAAGTCACTTCAACAACACATTCGGGCTTGCACATGCACACTCCCTGGTTGCCTTTTTTCGGCCTCCTGCAAAACACTGATAAGAACCATTCTGTCTCCCCTCTGCCTCTCTATTATTGTCGTTTTTTTTTTTTGCTTGTTCTCTATTTCGCCCTACTTCCCATGTACGACCTTTGTTCACCCTCTCTCCACTCCTTTTAATGTCACAATGAATCACACTTTTTCCGCGAATTCATAATCATCCCGTTGCAGATTCATTCACGTCAAGTTGCAATTGTTGTTTTTCACCGATTCTTCTGCATTTCAACACATCTCAACACGGGCTGAAAATGGTGCCCTTAACTTTAACTTGGACACAGTTTTGCAATTTTTGGTCAGTGAAAAGTTTAGGAAAATTACATTTACGCGTATATTTTGTGTGATTAATTTCAAGAGGACAGTAAAATTTTACTGTTATCCGGCACTGCCGACTTGTCATTTATTTATTTGTTGTCCAAGAAAAAGATGAAACTAAATCTTGACAAAACCGTGACGGGTAATTGGACATCTTAGGCTGACTCGAGTTTTATTCAATGCACACCCCCAGGCTGAATCAAGCAACACAGCATGACTGTTTGGATGCGAATGATTCCACATCATCTTCAAAGCTGTTTGCGCTGCCATGAGTCATCGTGTGCGGCGAGCGATTCTGCCTGCATGGACCAGTTAAAGTGTCATCCCGTCACAGCCAAGCCATCTCACAAATGGACAGTAACCAGTTTGACCACATCGAAATGATCTTGAGCCAAAAAAGGCCGAAAGCCCGACAGGCTTTTTAGCACCGCCACCATGAGCGACCGATTGAGATGCCGAAGGAACGGCGGGGCGCAATAACAGCTCCGCTTCATTTTGTGGCTTTTCTGAAGAGCTCCGGGAGGCTTAGCGACTCCAAAGAAGTGAGCAACAAAAAGTCACGTTGCCCTACAGTTGCCGAGCGTAGTCAGGAGGGAGGGAATGGTGAAAAGCAAAGTGCAGAGGCTTCAACATGTGGTCCATTTAAGGCTCGACTTGTAGGTAACAAAAGGCAACAGGGTGGAGTGCGCGGGGGTCGTCTGGTTACCAAAATGGTACGTTGCTATGGCGGCAACAAGCCATACAGTCAATCACAAACCCATGCTGACGCAACAGCAAAGAGAATTAAAAGTACTTTTGGGCCACAAATCTGAAACATTCAAAAACCTCAAGTAAGGCGGTAACATTCGGAATGGTACAGAAGCAAATCAAGTTCCCACACGGAACATATGAGGTAGCCAAAAACTAACACGGTGCAGCTCAGATTTTTACCTCGAGATGCGGTACGGTTTGTGTTATGACATCAACAGTCAACAAGAGATCAAGACCCAATGGATCTGACCTGTCTGCCGAAAGCCATGTTGACGCACTTCTCGTATCAAAACGACAAAATCCTCAATGTCTGGTGTAAGGCCTTCTTTTTTTTTTTTAGGTCAGCCAGACATGTCACTCATTCAAGCAGCCATCCACTATTCCCAAGTCATACCCCATTCCATCTTCTCCTTAACACGGACGGGCCTTTCGAAAAGCCCCTTTTCTCCTCCGGCCGTTAAGAGACAATCTGCTAATTGCTGCGATAAAGGGCTTAGCCAAGGGATCACTAGACATTAGCAGTGCTCCGTGCACAGATACCGGGTTGCAGGTGCCGCGGATTCTTAGCAGCTGTCAGAAAACGAGCCATCGCTGGGGAGCTTTCGATATCTTACAAATAGAACTCAAACTACTCCTGATGAAGGAAAACAAAAAAAAAACAACAATACAGTCAGTCCAGGTTGCTACTGGGGGGTAATGGCGTGGCGATGGGTTGTTTTTAGCGTACTGTACTTGGCCACTGCAGAGTTGGTTTAACGTGGTCCAAGTGACCATTTCGAAAATGTGCACGTGCATCATATAGCTGTGTAAAGAAACAAAAAATTGGACATTGATTGTTGTCAGTTTGCAACAGCACCTCTTGCTAATTGATGGGATATAAAAAAGAAGGCTCATAAAAATTAGAGGTCGGAAATTTTCATGCCATGTCCTTAATATATGTCATGAGTTATTCACACAGACAGTTTGGCCCAGTGAGTGGTTTCCATATGTCGAGATGGCTAAATGTGATTCATTACATGTATGGATTATTAAGCAAGGAAAATCTTTGCCAATCAGTAGTGTATTTTCAAGGTTACCGGCATTTAAAGCAGTAATGGGCAAGAGTCGGGGCCAATTCAAAAAAAAAAAAGGCTATTCAAATCTGTTTAGTCAGAATTCCAGAGATGAATGGATGGGTCAGTTTAAGCATCTGAACAAGACACTGAAATAAAGCGTTCCTGCGCTCTCCTCAATACATGCGCAAACCTCAATGGAATAAAAGTTCAGGGTCCCCCAGTGTCTGAGGACTGTTGAAAGGCATTCTGTGTAGGCGATCGCTAAGTGGAGTGGGAGTAGACAAGGCCAGGAAAGGGAAAGTAAGAGTGTCATAAAAAGAACAATATTTCAGCTGATAAGAACTTTTGAAAGGCAAGAGAGTGCACAATTAAAAGAAGAAGAAAAAACAACAACAACAAAAGGCCGATGCTACCCATGAGGCAAATCCCAGAAGTGGCCGCTTCATGACCAGGTAGTATTTTTAACTTTAAACTCAAAGTCATACGCGACTGTGCTATGCAGATGACTGCCAGATCTATGTCCCACTGAGCAAGAAAGACGCCTTCTCATTAAGGCCACTCCTATCCTGTCTGGAAGAAATCAAAACCTGGATGGCACAAAATTTCTTGAGATTCAATGAAAAGAAGACAGAGGTGATATTGTTTGGTCCCAGTGGCCCTTGTACATTCCATCCTGTAGACTTGGGCCCCCTGTCTCCTTATCTTAAGTCAACAGTCTCAAACTTGGGCCTTAAACTGGACAGTGATTTCAAACTCGATCGGCAAATTGGTGCCGTTGTTCAATCCAGCTTCTTTCACCTTAGACAGCTGGCCAAAATAAAACCTCTCCTCTCACATGAGCACTTTGAGACAGTAATTCATGCCTTTGTCACATCCCGGCTCGATTACTGCAATGCCCTTTACTTTGGAGTCAGCCAGTCCTCCATTAAGCGCCTTCAGCTGGTCCAGAATGCCGCTGCTCGCCTCTTGACTGGTACTCGTAAGAGGGAGCACATAACTCCTACTCTGGCATCCCTTCACTGGCTCCCCATTCATTTTAGAGTTATTTTCAAGATCCTCTTATTCGTTTTCAAATCTCTGAATAATCTCGCGCCACCTTACCTCTCTGAGCTCATCCGCCCCTACACACCTGCCCGGCGCCTCAGGTCTGTGGACCAGACTTTATTAGAAGTACCAAGAACTAAACTGAGGCTCAGAGGGGATCGAGCCTTTTCTGTTGCTGGTCCCTCTCTCTGGAATGACCTCCCACTGAACATTCGGCAAGCCTCCTCGCTGCCCATCTTCAAAACCCTCCTCAAAACTCACTTGTATTCTTTGGCATTCGACTCAGCATGACTTAGATTTGTTCTTGGTTTTACTGTTTGGTGCTTTCTATTGGCTTTATTACCGATTTGTCTTACTGTTTATTGTGCACGTTAAATTGCTCCATGTACAGCACTTTGTATGCAGCGATGGCTGTTTGAAAGTGCTCTATAAATACTGTTGACTTGACTTGACTTGACTTGACTGTCGCTGTTGTGAAAGTGCTCTATAAATACTGTTGACTTGACTTGACTGTAAAGACCAAACTCCCAAATCCATTTTACAAGGTATCCTAACACAGCAATTGTTTGCAGTTACTTGGAACAAATACCGATATTTACATTGACATGGAAAAAGAATTCAACTTCACCACTGTGTGCGTGCGACACGAGAGCAACACGTTATCCATACAGTTGCGTTGAGTACGTTTAATATCATCTATCATACTTGACTTGCTTACTGCAATTTTAGTTTATTTATTTAATACATAAAGTCCAGTTTTCCACATACTAATTAAATTTTGTGGATGATTTTTGTACTCTTAAAAAAAACAACAAAAAAAAACAATTTACAGAATGGCTCAGGCCTTTTGGACACAATTGCTTTTTTGTGTTGGGCAACGCTTCTAATTCAGCACTTTTAAGTCTCCAGTGACATTGCTCAAGCTTGAAAAATGATGCGGAGTGGTGTTTTGTTTGGTTTTGTTTGGTTTGTTTTTTTGTGGGTTTTCATTGACTTGGGTTATTGTTATTTTGTTGTGTCAAACTTGGACCCAAGCGGCAATTAAATAGCTTTAGTGTGGAAAGGAACGAAAGGAATTACTAAAACGGTACGAGAGCGAGAAACCGCAAGGGAAGACGGAACAGAATGGAGGAAAAAATAAGCGCGTGTCGCCACAATGGAGAGATTTAAAACGATGACATGGCACTGGGAGCAACTGAGGAGTTCCATATTTCCTCCGTGATATTCAGATGGTTGTGGGAATCAAACTGGCTGCCCGACAGCCACTCAGCCGCCGCAGCCGTGACGCCCCGTGGGCACGCGGAGTAATTGAGTGGAAAAAAAAGTACGCTGCTTGTTTGACATATAAATCAAGGCGCCGTGACGACACTATTATAGACGCACGTATAAATAGCCAGCTTTTGAGAACACGGCTGACCTCAGACACGCATGCACAAAAAACAACCTGCACAAGCAAGATTATAGCTGTGTCTTATTTGCAGTGAGCGACATGCTATACACTGCAAGACACCAACAACCCTGACATTCAGAGAGCATGCCATTTTTTTAATTATCTCATTAACAAAAACAAGTAACTAGCATCTTGAAACTTTTCACACAGCAGTTCATGACCAAGCACTGAATCACACTTAACTAGTGCGGCACTAGTACCACAAGTGGTGCATAGGTTCCCTGCAGTCCTCGAATTGCCCCACGGGGATAAATAAAGTTTTCTGAATCTGAATCTGAATATCCAAAAGAGCTATGTCCTAAGTACTAAAATAAATGGTGGCTCTTAGCTCAGCCCAGCTGCCAAGTCATGGGCGGGAAAAATTCTGTCGCCGTGATTATTTACATCAGCCCCATGGTGACATCACAATATCATAACCACCGTGACAGCGAAACCCAATTTGCGTCATGTGAACAGCAAAGTAGAATTGTGGCCCAAAAAGGGAGGGTAGGAAATAAGGGAAATATACCTGATGACACAGGAGAAATGTTTTTTTTTTCTTAATATGTATGAGTAGCGTATAGGATAAAAGGCGACTGTGCATGTAGAAGTCGTGTAGCGCGTTCATATCCCCGCTGATTTACGTGACCTTTCAAGGCAGACTTCTAGAAGCTTGTAAGGTCAACCAAGGCAATCCAGATAAACCCGATGTTACATGTTTTTTGTTTTTTGTTTTCCTGAGACACACACACATACACAAGCACATGAGCACACGCACACTGACTTGAGCTGCGTGGCAGGGGTGGCCTTTCACCTGCGGACTAACAACGCTTTCACTTCTTTTTTGGTCGCTAGCCCCATGTTTGTCGCTTTGTCGCCAGACAGGATTCTTTGCTTTCCTCGGAAACATGTTTTGCCATTGATGTAGCGGCTTTGAAAGACACGAGAAAATTGGTGCGCATAATTGGATTGTCAGTTACGGAAAAACAAGCATCTCAACTGGTCATAATTACGCTCCATTTGCGGTTTTGTTTGTCTTGTTTCATCTTCGCTAGTTTCATCCATTTTCTTTATGGACTGCATGTTGAGAAAAAAACACAAAAAAAAAAAAAACCAAGGGGAAAGCTCTTAATTGGGGGTGTCTCGAGTCGAGCTTAGGAGCCGTATGTGGTCCACAGCTTGCATTTTTATCTCAGTCATGTTCGGCTCAACAATTGACGATCCTCTGGAGTGCATTAAACGAAAACAAACAGATTCACAAGGAAAGCTTTCACTCAAATTTACAGACATTAAAACCGGAAGTTTAATCACTTCAAAACGGATACGGCCAACTTCATAAAACGAATGCACTCTGTCTCTAATGGTCAAGTGTAAAAAAACAAAACAAAACAAAAACTAACCAACGTCAAATATGAGAGCATTAAATTGACTTCTATAACGAGGGCCGACAGTTAAGGTGACAGCAACCCGGCCCGACACGAGGTTCTGCCTTCATAAATATTGAACACTATACGATAATTGCAGTGGATAATCTTTGGAGGAAAAAAACAAAACAAAAGAAAATTGGAATTGATTTCAATGCATGTGTGCCGTGGTTGGTCATTCTGCTTTTTGGAGGTCTGGCAAAGTCAATTGTGAGAAACATTGTAACAAAGCAAGGCTACATGCTTTCTAGTTTGAGCGATAAATAAACATTTGTCCAGGCAAAGTGTCCCACTTGGATACTCGTGTCTTTGGGCTTCCTGACTCTCCTTCCTTCTGTCAGCTCGAGCGCACCAGCTAACTGTAATCATGAGGTTTTCAAGTTAATTAGCAAGGCGCACCCAGCTGTTTCATCCCCGCAAGACAAAAGGGCTCACACACACACACACACACACACACACACACACACACACACACACACACACACACACACACACACACACATTTACCTGGGTGAGTCTGGTGTTAAAAAAAAAAAAAAATGTTAGCTCTGCTTCAGTTATAATTAACTGGAGATTTGCCATTTGTCTTGCTAAACCGAAATAAACCAGTCGAGTGAGGCATATATTACTGAAACACATGTAATTTTTCACGGACAATAAACACGAATGCCTGCGTCTGATAAAAACACACTCCTGTGAGTGAACGGAAGATGGTCGCATCATCACAAGTCGCATTGTAGCTACCGCCACACCCTAAGTCCGCTGGGATAATCATGAATTATGACTTTAGCGCAACAAAATCATCAAGCTACTACAATGTAAACAAGGATTTCACTTAAGAACTCGGCATTTGTTTAAAAAAAAAAAACAATCAAATATGAAGACATCACAACAAAATGTGGCACCTCTGTATACGTGGTGGGTGGTTTATTCACAATTTTGCCAACAACTAACTCTTTGTGTGAATTCAATAAAGTCCCAGAGCAACAATTAACACATTTGAAGCTATTTTCTTCAACGATGACTCGCTAGTGACACATTTTGCAAGGTCCCCCATCCCCAATCCCCGCGTCTTCACTGTATGCAATTTTCTCTGCCAGTGACATCGCTGGCTGCATCTAGTCACCATCCAGGACCCAAATTGAAGTCAACTCTAGCAATTGGGAAGCACGCAGGAAGCATTTCATTCACTGAAATGTCCCCCAAATTGTGTTCTGTTAAGATGAAGACGATGAGATGCAGCATGGGGTCTATTGAGAAGTACCTTTAATGAAATTGCTTCTAAGCAAGAGTACCGGGAGACAATCAAACCAATAAAGTATCTTGGAAAAAAAAGCTAACGCTTTTCAGTAGGTGTCATTACTGTGCATGGCAATCACTTTTAGGTCAGGCAGGGGGATGAATGCCGAAAATAGGGTGCTTGTAAACAAAAAGCCAGGAAGATGTGTGAATTTACAAAACCAACTCATTGCTTAGCTACCTTATTCTGAAAATGCGTCTGGCAGCAAGCCGATCTGCATTTTTTAGCATTGTGACGAAACAGCGTGGCTAATTTCCATAACACTCAACTCAATTCAACTGCATTTATAGAGCACTTTAAAACAACCGCCGCACTGTATTCAAAGTGCTGTACATGGAGCAAAAATATTTCATGACAACAAACAAACAAATTCATAACAAAGATTGTAGAAAGCACAAAAACAGTCCAACTGAAAATCGAGTCTCATGCTGAGTCAAAAGCCAAAATTGAGTTTTAAGACGAGTTTTGAACATGGGCAGCGAGGGGACTTGCCAAACATTCAGCGGGAGGTCATTCCAAAGAGAAGGACCAGAAAAGGAAAAGGCTCCATCCCCTGCGAGCTTAGTTCTCGGAACCGCAAATAGTGTTTGGTCCTCAGACCTAAGACACCGGGCAGGTGTGTAAGGATGGAGGAGCTCAGAGAGCTAACTTGGGGAACCAATATTTTATTTCTCTTTCTGCAGATTAAAAAACAAAACAAAACATCAAAAGTAAAAGTGAGTGGCTTTAGGGAGGAGGCAAAAAAGTGACAGTTTTAAGATAAAGTGTGCAGAAGTAGAAGATGTGACCCAGGTGACAGGAGCCGAGTCCGGTGTGCCGCGTGCTTGAATGGTTTCCAAGTCCGTCTCAAAGTCTTTTATTTGGTCCCCCCCACCCCCGCCCTCCTTATCTCCCCATCGTCTTTTGATCTGGCAAAGTCATTTGAGCTGAGCCGCAACCAGGTATTGGGGATTGTGACGAGCAGATGCAGCAGGGCTTTTATTTCCTCTGTGTTGTGTTTGGGAATAAACAGTAAATTACCTCCGCCAGATTGCGGTGACGACACGAAAGTGGCTTTGACATTTAGTATTTTGTGATATATCCGGGGATGAATTTGTACCTTTTAATGCGTCAAGTGGAATAATGTGCTTTTTTTGCAGCAGCAGCAGCAAAGTCAACCGATGTTACCTTGACAAAATATTAGGGAGCGAGGGGGGGATTGCAAGAACTTTTAAGGCATGCGGGAAAATTAATGTGTGGTTTTATTCTTTTTATTTTTTTATTTTTTTAAATGAGGACGGTGCAGTTAGACAAGCGTATTTACAGGAATCAAGTATTTTCACATTCTCTGTGCCGAAATTCTTTTGACAAGCAAGTGTTTCAATGTCTTGATGGTCAGAGATGACCGCCAAGGGCAGATGACGAAGTTGAAGTGTTGGTTACAGGTTTTAAACCTTGTAGTTTTCAACATCGTTTTTTCCCCCCTCCCATTAGTCTGACGCGACACACTTTTTTTTAAATGACTATTTAACTTCTGCAACTGGTTTTATGAATTTGATTCTGTGCCATTTGATAAAGAGAAAAACACTCAGTTTAGATAAAGACTGCTATGTTAGCCACTAGCTAGCTTGCTACTTCCTGTTTTATTTTTTATTTTTTTCCATCCATTCCCTCTCAACCAGAGTCGCTATTGACTGCCTTTTTTTTTGTCTCAACAAAAGTAAAATATTGCCAGGACATTTAAAGCGTTGATGATGACAACAGTATGGACTCGTTTGGATGTTGGACCGTTTGGATGCGCTGACAGCCTTCGAAGTACAACTATCTGCCGTACCAATTAGAAAAATGAAAGAACAAACCGGCTTGAGGATGGAGCAGTTTGATTGGAGCTTTATAATAAACAGAAGGGAGACTAAATCTTTTGGCTTGCATTCAAATCGAAAGAGACTTTTTATGCCTTTGTGGGGGTTTTGTTCGCACACAATCCCATCAAACGTGAAGGAACACTGGCACTGAGAGGAACACGAAAAAAAAGTGCACGGCGGGGTAAGCTTTGCCAACGACATAAACACATTTCAATGATAATTGTTTGTGCGAGGAAACAAACCCAGAGGCACAAATTGTGATGTAAAAAGCCCACAATGTGCTGTCAAACAATTAGCTTTGACTCCCGCGTAAAAGCGCTAGGACACAATGCGTGTGAAATGAGCAAACAGGAGTAAGGGTGTTGTCGTGCTATTGGTTGGAGTCACGTCGTGAAAGCATCTGCTCACTGTCTGACCCGCTAACCCACAAGCGAGCAGGTGAGGGGGGAGGGCGAGCATGAAGGGTGACAACATCGTGGGCGGAGGGAGGGGGGGGGGAGGCCGGTGGGGCTAGAAAGCAGTTTTTAGGACATCAGTGGACACAAACAAACGCCAAGAACTCCATTTAGGTCATAATTAAGCAGCTGTTCATGTATGTTAATAAAGGTAATTGTCCGACCTTCTGGGTGTTATTTCAGCCTATTTTGCAGCCCGATATTATATATTTTGCTCACTCCAATGATGAAATTTGTATGTCAGATATTCCCAAATATGGTGCACGGCATTAAAAGTTTAATGGCCGTCTGTTATGATAATGACAAATTTTTTGTTCTTCAACTAATGAAGTAACTGACTATGTAGTATTTTGTCCTGTTTTAATCATGTTTTTGGTGAGTTGACTGTCAGCAATAGAAATGGCTGGTTGGGCAAGTGCAAAAAGTAAATCAAAATATTTCAAAAAGCTCTCCGCATGATGCAGTAATACAGGTATTAGTATTTAAGAAATGAACATTATTTATATTTATACAACCCTCGTCTCATAGAATATGGTAACCTGAGAGTGTGATATAGGCGACCATTTTATTCAAGGGCTGCCAACACAATTATTTGCAGTTTGGTCTTAATGTTATTATAAAAGGACTATTTATCCCTGTGCAGTGTCCTGACTTAGATGCACTGAATGCCATCCAAAAGATGACAGAGGGGATGTTAGGTAAGAAGGTGACAGCAGCAGCCTCAAGCTGTGAGCTGAGTGCACCTCCAAACAGCCTGACAGGGCCTGCGGGGGACATGAGTGTGCGCTGGAAATGAAGCATGCACATGCACACCCATATTATATATATATACAGTATATATATATATATATAGTTGAAATGTATTTGTACTTTAAATGGTGGCATGGGCCGACTTCAATTAATAAGATTTTGAAAGGGATTAGTTTATTCTGAAAACAGCCATATCTCAGTCTCAGAGGGTGTGCACACTTGTGCAACCACACCGTTAGTTATTTAGTTTTTCTTATCCTCGGAAAATACATTTTTTAAAAAATGGTTGAACAGCGATGTGCTTTTAGTTCTACTGCAGTTAAAAGAAAACCGATGCAGAATGGTGAGCTTGTAGAATTATATAAACGCGAACACTGTTAGGTGGCACACGGGCCACAGATAAAAACATGACAGTTTTCTGCAGATCTGAATTTCAACTGCATTTCTCTCATTACAGTCCACTTGCATCGGGTCAGGGGGGCCAGTCACCCACTAAATCTAAATAGGGCGATGGGCATGATGATTTTTCAAGTAAGCGCATCAGTTAGATGTGTTTCGGACCTTGCAATATTAGCGAAAGCTATGAAAAGTTACTTGCACCTGTTGATTTTTTTTTTTTTGTCAATTTGCTGACAAACCAGCAAAATTTACAACAGAGCAAATTAGAATCTTTTTTTTCTTCATGCTGCATTCACATGAACCCTTGAAACTGAATGAGGCATAGTTTCAAGGGTGGACTGTCTTGTACAAACTAATGTACCTTCCCAACCAGACTGGAGAAAAGGGGAAGCGCGCCATCATTAAAACCGGGACGGTCTTATTCAATGACACCCTGACTCCGGCTGTCAGCGGCGAGCCAACCTTTGACCGACGCCGCCCTTCATTCATCGATCCATCTCTATCTCCTCTTCCTTTTTAACATGCATCGCCACGGTCAAGCAAATAGCTGCCCCGATTTGAGGCTTCGTTTCTACTTGGTGAGGAATGCGAAATACCTTCATAATGTGCACGCACGCACCCGCACACAAAGCAAAAGGAGGCACCAGCTGGATATGAAACTGTCTATGTTAATTTCCCATCACAGAGTCAGTGTTTGTCGCCTGTCCCCTATGCATGCGCGTGCAACTTTGCGGTCACGCCCTGAGGGATGTGCCATCTTGATGTGACCTGAATATTGTTTTTAGTATGTTTATGGCGCGCGCACGGCAGAGAGACAAGACGTTCACGTCATGTCTACCTCGTTTGAAATAACGGCAAGGCTATGGAAGACTGGCAGATGAGACTAGTGGCGTGCATGTTTGCGCGAAATCTCACCTGCGATAAGATTTTTCAAAGTTTCATACTTCATGTTTACATTTGTTCGTTAACCACACCTCTGCTGTGCTGCCCGACATACCGTTAGCAAACACATTTGACACTAATTGTACTCAGGACAACACTGCGTGGCAAAAGGCACGAGTCCTAGGAGGAAACCACACAAAAAGAAAAGAAAAAGAAAATGGGCAGAATTGTGGTGTGAAATTGAGTTTGCATGTCTACCATGTGGAGAACCACAAACAAAGGCTCAAGAAGCCATTCTTTGAAAAAAAAAAAAAAACAGGGAGTCTGCCATTTTGGTTTGAAGTAGCCATTGTAGGTTCATGCAGGCCATTGTCCTGTCTCCTTTCGAGATGAACTCGCCCAAAAGATTTTGTCAAATTGAGTTGTGTTGATGTCAATGATGTATAAGGTGTGTCAGAACGATGATGATACATGATACAGTTGAATTCAAAAATGTGTTTTCTGACATGTTAAAGCCCCCCCCCCCCCCGCAAGAGGAACGAATTCACTGGAGGAATAATAAACAGCGTCTCCAAAAGGGGCTTTGTCATTGGGTCTTCAATGAACAAGGAAACCTCTTTTTTTTGGGGACAAAGTCAGATAGTGAGCATCCATCTTCCGAACTGACAAAGAAAAAGACAACACGAGGAGAGCGAAAATGGACGCTGTGGCTTTAAAAGGAAATCGAATGGACTGACTCCAGGTGCCACGCTCTCTCATCACAAATATCAAAGGAAGCCATCATCCAAAGAATCCTGAGGTCCAATTTCTTTTCTTTTTTTTTTCAGAGGCTACAGGGGCTAATTGAATTTAGATCTCTATCTGGCAAGATCAGAAAATTACGTGTGCACGTGGTCATGTGGAATATATCACTTTAGAAAAAATGTTTTCCATCAGCAATGTCTTACACATGAAAGTAAGACTGGGAATGAACAAATTCATTTCAGAAATGCAGAATTATTTTTTGAACGCAAGACCGAGCCATAAGAAACCACTTTTTTCGAATCCACTGGCAGTGGTACGGGCACCTTGAGTGGTCGACAGAAAGTACACGCTCAGGTCACCTTCAAGTTTTCACCTTCTTTCAAAAAAAATGTTACTCAAAACATGATCAAGGTTATTTATTAAGTCGAAATCTTTGGATGGGGCGCCAATCCAATGGATTCCAACATCGACGGATGACAATTTCAGCCCCTCAGAACAACGAACCTGGTATTATTATTGATGATCCAATTTAAAACTGCACAGTTGCACACTCAGCCCACCTCATCGAACCAGCGCATCTTTCAATGTTCAAAAGATCTTTAAAATCGATGGTAATTGAATCCAATTCTTCAGGGTGGAAGCGAGGGGCCTAAGAGCTTACTCGGCTACCATTTTCAATCGACCCCTTTCGAACCCTCTTTCATGTGTCAACTTCCAACTGTAAAGGCAGTATTCATCCGTGTAAAAGCAAGAAGAGCCTCTTGATGTGTTTGAAGAGTATCCATCGCGAGCATTGAGGCAGTCGTTAATATCACGAATGCCTCCTCGCCGGCCGCGACATTCACACTCCGGTTTATTACGCAGCCCTCCTTCAGGCACGCTGCCTCACGATCCCCCCCCAATTCCCCTCCCTGCGCAATGGCTCTCTTCCTCCTCGGCACGGCGTCATCATTTACAGTATATGATCACCCTCTTGGAGAGAGCCCGCTATAAAGCACGGAATTGAATGCATGCCGACGCGCGTGCCAAAGTGTGTATGCAAGAACATAAAAAGTATCGCCACGTTTTTGCCTTGGTGTCCGCTCATGAGGAGTCATTCCACAACGGAATATAAATCCATCCATCCGTCGCAGTTATTACACCCGCCGGCCCAAACCAATAAAATAAAAAAGGTAAATGATTAGCAATTGGCAACGGCATGCTAACGGTGGACAACGCTAAATGATTCATCAGCGGGCGCCGGGCGTCAATCAATTTTCAATATCCGGTGATAGCTTTTAAAAAAAAAAGCCAGGTCGAGGAACGCTTCGCCGCGTTTGACAGCCCGTCCAATTTAACATCGAGGACTTGCTTCCAATTACGCAACCGCATATGACGGCGACGTTGGATTCGGGGCACATTTGCAAAGAACGAAGCATAACATTTTCACGCCTCGAAAAACTGATTTGGAATCAGGGGTGTGAACTCCTTGGTCACATGGCGGAGACAAATCGTCTGGAGCTAATCTGGATGAACAATCAGAGCTGAATGATCCTATTTGACCATTTTTGGGGGTGCTTTGGACTAGCGCAGAATACGTTAAAGGAGTGTAGACGGTGAAAGATGTGCGAGTTGACTTGCTGGTGTGCAAGTGCAATGTAGCGTTGTGGAAATTAAGCCTCTGGAGGCGATGGGGGTGGAGAAGGCGGCAAACTGAGAGGGGAAAATCCTTTTTTTTCAACGATAAAATCCTGTCTCTGTTCACAAGAACCTCCTACGCATACAATAATTAAGAAATTCACTTGTGGCTGAGTGATCCGAATAGAAATACCTTTCAAACACTTCAAATAGAAACAGGATTAACAGCACAACACCAAAAAAAAAAATAAAGCTACTAAGTCAAATCACTTTGGAAATGATTCAAAATTAATACCTTTTTGTCTTCGCCGAATTAATTTTTTAGTCTTTCACTTTTGTTATGTTGTATTATTTACCATACTTACCAGGCATACTTCATTATCATCACAAATGAAGTCATTTTGTTTGTTTGTTTGTTTGTTCATGAGGAAAAGTTCTGGAATACATTTAGCGGTCCTTTTGTCTTTATTGCTCGCAATATTATACTAACGCGAAGACTGCATATTCTCAGTTGAAATATTTTATGGATGGCAGAAAGATCATGAAAGAATGGCGGAGCCATCTGACAGATGTGGAAGAAGGTCTTATCTGTCCACACCGCTTCCTACTATTATGCTGTCTCGGCCGCCCCAACAAAGGAGGATGTCAGTGGTCTTAACTGGTTTTACCCGGTCAATGTGTAAGTCACAGCGCTTTCGGGAAAAAAAAAAAACGATTTGACCCAGAATCAGACAAAATCACTCAGCCGCTTTCTACGAACTGCATGCGTTGCCAACTGAGAAGAAAAGCCGAGCATCCAAGCAGTGAGTTGTTACCGATAACGGCGTACATTTTGGTTCCGATCCAAATTAGGATTGTTTAGCCTTGGGGGAGCGTCTGCATGAGTGGCCCCATTGTGGCTCAAAAGAGAATTGCACCGCCTTTCCATTCCATTCATTTACTCCTGCCGTAAATGTCCTATAAGCCACGGTGTCCTCAAAATGTCAGCAAATGTCATCAAGTATCAAAACGCTTTTCATTATTTACCTCGTTTTTGTTCAGTGTCTTAATGAGATTTATTTGCTTGGCTGCTTCACCAACTTCTCTATTTAAATTTGACATTTTATTCATCTTAATACGAGTCTGCCGCAAGCTTTTTGTTTTCCTTCCTCTTTCCAGTCCGCTTTGGAGGTTCGTGAGGAGCATGATAGCAGTACCCGCAGGCCCATGCACAGTTCCGAATTTGATCGAGCGTAATTGACTAAAACCCGTCCGATCTTTGCTCTGCCTTGCCACACAAGTCTAGACCTGACAGAGGAACCTTCAGTTTTTTGTAAAACATTCATATATAAGTACTACAAAGCATTGAAGAAATCTACAAAAGAAAAAAAACAAAAGGAGAACGTCTAATCATAGCCAAGACTGGCTGAAATTTTAACAAATGTGTCAAACTAAGCTGAAAGGAGATGTGCATTTGATTTTCATTTTCATGCAGGAGTTGGAGTACCAACTTAACCTGTTGAGTCACTGGCGGTGGGCAAGTTGAGCAGTTGTAAAGCTTCTGTGAAGGAAGTTATGTCACATAACGGGGTAGGACTAGATAAGTTTTTTACTTCTTCCTACTCCCTTGAACATAATAACTGTGTTGAATGAAGATTGATTTCTTTCTTTTTACTTTTTTTATCTACCTTATTTTCTGTCAAATTATTACTGTATATATGTTTTATGTTCAATAAACAAACAAACAAACAAACAAACAAAGTTGACTTGTGCCTAGAAATGGATGAAATACTCTTGCCGCAAACATCCCACGACCCGCATTTTCCCTCGCCTCAGGTCTGTTTAAAGTCTGCCAAGGAAAGCTCAAGACGTTTGTGAGAACCCTCAAAATTAAGCATCATATCAAGATACGGTCACGCTATTCCGCCAAATTCAAGGAGTCATGGTCTTATTTCGCAATTTTAAAAAACTCTTTCCGATAGCTGTCGTCTAGCTTTGGCCCCCGACTTTCGAGCACCTGTGCATATTTTGCTCTTTTACCAAAGGCAATTTCCATCTACTCTCCAAACAACCGTCCTCCAGTTGGCTGGGACAGTGACAAACACTCCTCAGCGGCCTCCAGCCTTGAGCTAGCCACTTCCTGTATAAGCTCCTCCTCCACCTCCACTGTTTCTTTCACCCTCTCCTGGCAAGTTCTCAGTTGAGCCAAGGGACCAATCCATTCTTCTATCCCCCGCAACCGCTCTGCATCATCTTCCTCATGATGCCGTGACAAGTTTGGCCGATCAGAACCAAAAGATGTGACGCCGCACAGTCAACATTTGAACATTTGATTCCACTTGGGAGAGGAAAAGTGGAGGACAGAAGGCTCAGGGGGGAAAAAGTGTAAGGAGGGGGAGCACCGCGTTCATTATGTAACAAATTTCAAATGAAATAGGTTGAGCTTCATCTATGGGAGGGAAAGTGCTGCGTAAGGAAGTCTGGGAGATGATTGCTATAAACAACACGCACACTTGAACACACACACACACACAGAATTTGGAATAATCAGCTCACGTTCACGCTGCCACAGCCCAAGAGCTACCGCAAGAATATTTATTGGCTACTGGCTCAATGGCTGTATTGAAGTCAAAGCTAGGAGGGAGGGAGGCAGAAAAACGAGCAAAAAAAGAAGCGGCAGCGGCTACAGCTCAATAGCTCTTCCTAACACTCTATGCATACACATCAAAGTAGCAAAGAAAGCGGATGGTGGCAATGTGAGGCGGGAGGGGGAAGGGGGGGGGGGGATCGGATGCTCAACCAGTGCCACAACCCCGCATGTGCGTGCGTCCATTCCTAGCCGTACCTTGCGCGTGCGTGCAGAGCAAGACGAGGGCGACGATCCACAGGAACCAGCGCGCCATCATCCCTCCGTCGGTCATGCTCATTTGTCGTCCGCCAACACCCCCTCTTCCCGCTCCTCCCCCTCCTCCTCCTTCCATCAGACGGCGTTCCTTGCCGCTAGTGCGGGCTCCGACGCATCCTCTACGGCAAGGTGAGCGCGAGCCCTCTGAGCTCTCACCGGGCCGCATGCTGCTTCACATCCAGAACACGGGAAGGGAGGGGCGGAGGGCGGTAGAGATCGGAAAGGAGAGAGGATAGTGGGGGATGAGGGTGGCGGGGTGCGCGAGTTTTCTCCTTCCTCCTCCTCCTCCGTCTAACATAGAGCAAATAAATCCATCATATGGCGCTCGACGGTGAGAGGAGAAGTGACTTGTGAATCAGCCAGCAATGTTGAGGTCGACTTGGCATGTCAAATCCACATTTTTCCTCATCTGGGATGCATCCAAGCATTCCCGCGTCCCACAAAAAAAAAAAAGAATAGATCCTTTTTCTGTGTTTCTAACCCCCTCACAGCCTCTTCTACTCTTTTCTCTCGAAGTGCGGACGCTGGAATTGTTGCATCCTTCTCCCCATGGTGGCACAAAACCATCAGCCTCGCTCTTGGTCTCTCCCTAAAAATAAACTTGCCGTGTTGTGTTCAAGCTGCCCCCCCCCCCTGGATTGAAATACAAAGGAAAAGAAGCCCCTCTAGTCTCGAAGCAGAGGAGATGCACCCCGGTCCATCCTTCTGCCGCGTCTTCCTCCTGCGAGTGAGGCGGGCAGCCTGACTGGTGCGAGATGTTGCCTTCGAGTGCTCCTCGGAAGCTCTCACGTCGTAAGTCACGCGCGTTAGTCGCACGCGAGTCACCGCCCGAGCAGCTCCGTGATTAAAACTGCTCCGGCGCGAGGTGGTGGCGGGGGTGGGGGAACACTGGCTCACACGAATCCTTCCACTACCCTCCGCCTTCGCTGATGGTCTCGTTGGAATGAAGTCAGTAGAGGAAGGAGTTGGGGGGGGGGGGGGGGGGGGTTGGTGGTGGCCAATTAAGCTCTCCGGCCTCATGTGTGGGTGTGACTACTGGTCAGGGGATGGGCCGTTGGAGTGATGCAGCATTGTATGCATGCAAAGTCAAATGGTACAAGAAAAAGTCTGAGGGGGGGGGGGGGGGGGCAAACACCTAAAGAGACAATGATGGTGGTGGTGGTGGTGGAACCCAAAAAGGAGGCAGGGGGGAGGAGCAGGGTGAACTTGAAGAATTGTATTAAAACACAGAGAAAAGTAAATCCTAAACAAACAAAGTCCTGAAAACAAAAAGAATCCAAAGTAGCAAACAAAACCATGACTGAGGCAAAAACTAACCATGACCGAAACATGACAGTAGCAAACACACAAAGAATGACACGACACCGAGTGATTGTACCGGGAGTCCCTTTAAAGCAATAATTGCATAACGACCAACAGGTGTGCAGCTGCAGGGAGAGCCCTACAGTGCCACCTGTTGGTCACAAACAGAATCATAACATGGTGGAATTACACTACTTTGCAAAATTGTGAATGTGGACAACACTGAACAGGTCGTCCAACATGTTTTGTTTTCGTTTTTCTTTCGCATTATCCTGGAAATTAACAGAGACAAAAATAATATCGGCGAAGGTGATTGACAAAAAATTGCTATTTGTTGCAACGGCAAACAGTGTTTAAAGGATGTGCTTTGTAATCTCCAGTTTTTGTATTATTCTGATAACTACCATCAATAAGAACATAAATTAGCAGTGACAATTTTTGCACCAACATTTACACGGTTGCTCCAAAATCCATCATAGCACCCTTTTCTTTGTCATTTATTGAAGAAAAAAAAAGGGGGGGGTTCAAAAACACCTAATGCTGGTACGACCCGCGGGGTAACTTTCAGGATGATCTTTTTCATTTGTTTTTAAACGACATTGTTGTTTGTGCAAGCGTCTTTTCGTGCACATCAATTTTGCATTTCAGCCCGCGATGAGGCCGTCACATCATAATCCATCTCCAGTCATCTGTTTCTCGCTGCATGGCATGAGGTGGTCCCGCAGGGTCACCACACACCGGCGGCGTACTGATATTTTGAACCCAATGTCTTGTCCCCCCCCCCCCCTCGCCAGGTCTTGCTTTTGAGTGATTAAGACTTTTGAGAGTGAATTAAACAGAGCCTTCTGGGCAATAATGGGAGTTTAAATGACAGGGATTAAAGACTGCATTATCCAGAGAACTGTGCTCCTTCATGACAGGAACAAGAATTGAAAAGAGCGATTTGCTTTTATAGGTTATATGGCTGAAAAGTGTTGTCACACACATTTTTTTAAACACTACTTACAGTTTAGCAACTGCGTTAGGTTAGTGTTCAATTACGCCGCATTATTCTAAAATTCCTCCACGTTTTTAATTAGCGTCTGTACCTGAACCGGAAAGCAAAGAAGGTAGCTGAAGGATGACCGAATCAACCTGTAAACTGAATCCAGACGGACAAATAGAATATTTTCCAGGCATCATTGGTTAAACCAATCAAGTTAGCAGTCAATTTCTCACCTTGGTGTAATCGGTTTAGCGATAAATTACTGATGCTGCCGCTTTTGATTCATTAATTTATGCGGTAATACAATGCGCGTTTAGTGTAATCTATGCATGCATGCTACATTGACTGATTCAAATTAAGAGAATTTCAACAAGGAATATTCAAACAGGTGTGTGTGTGTGAGTGTGTATTGGATTCATGGACGTAAATATACGTGTGAGTGGGTGACTGCGTGTCAGTGCAGGCTTCATGAAGCTCTCTCCTGCCATCTACAGGCGCACTCCCTCGACATTCTCCTGCCTCGATCTCTCTGACAACAACCTTTTCTTAGCACTCACTTCACAATATGTCTTTGCTTTATCATGTGCGTAGTGTCTTTGTCCGGTGCCTACATGCGCACCTATGGATTTTTTTCTTCTTGAAGATTTGCCGGCCCTTCTACGCCAATCAGCCATGTGTGAGGTTCACATCCAAAGAGAGAGAGAGAGAGAGAGAGAGAGAGAAGGGAGGGCTGGAAGGTTGCAGACAGGAGCTCGGGTGAGGAATATCTGATGAGTTGAGGAATGGGGAGGAGGTAGGCAGGGAGAAACGAGGCAATTAAAACAAAATGGAGGAGAAGAATGAATGAGAGCAAGCGGACGGACATGAGGGTTTGTACTTGAGGGGAACCGGAGGCAAAAGAGGTAACCACTCTGATAAAGATCTTCATGGAGGCTGCAGTACTGTACATGCTTGTGCATCGGGTATGTTTCAAGTGCTGCTGCTGACAGAAGCTGTTAGCTTGCAGAGTGCTACACCACTGCATCAAATGAGCTGAAATTTATGAACTCTAGTCTTCCGACAGACCATTTATTTGCCGCCATTAGAGTTGCGATTGCTCCGGTACCCGCGATCAGCTTTGGGTTGATAGATTCCCCTTCGATTCAAACAACTAATCGGCTTTGAAGCGGTCAAGATGCAACGCTTATTTGTGACCGCTTTTAAGTAGATGCCATTTGCCCCGTCTGTGTACGGGATCCAAGCAAAACTGGAGTCTGCAGCAGGTAAAGCCTCGAGGCAAAAACAAGAGTATATCTGTGTCACTTCACGACCATAAAAAGACGTGCCTGGCTCATTGGTCATGGGTGGATTCAGCCGACTTATGTGATCGCCATAGGCTCGGTTCCCGTTTCAGAGTTCACTTACAATTGAACATGTCACAAACGCTGCCAGTGTCTTTGTGATATTGGTTATATTTTAATAATTGTCGGAATTTATATTTTACATGTATATACCTATATATGGGTTTTTTTTTTACAACATGAACCAATTTAATCTTGTTTGCCTAGGACACGTAGATCGGCAAATATTTATGTTTGTGTCAAAAAACAATTGAGACACCCTGTTGGAGAGAAAACGAATGGATTGAAAATGTAGAAATGATTTTAATCCCCCGGTTCTCCTGATTTGCCACATACATTGAATCGCATAAACTAGAGGAAAATGGTTGCCAAAAGTCTTTGTGCACAAAGTTCCACAGTGGAGACGAGTGAAACATGATCCTCAATAAGAGGATGGGGAAAACATTCAGGAAGGCTGCTAGGAGGCGTTAGACCGGTGACAAAAGCAAATGTGAAATGGCGACGGCGGAAGGTGTTTAAAACCTGCCGCTTCTCTTGACAACCGGTGGAGGCAAAATGGGAAGGAAGGTTGTTTTGTTGTTTTCAAACGGCATTCCAAAAATTATCTTGACACGGGAAGAGAAAGAGGCCGCCTAGATGTTCGCGTAGCTGTTAGAGACGATGCGCTTCAGGTGTGAGTGCTGTCTCTGCTTAGCCACCCACTCAAGCGAGCCGTGCTTTAAATACACAAGACACGAAGTCTCAGCCAGTGGGTGTTATAGGCTGGGGAATGCTTAAAAAAAAGTGACCTGGACTCTTTGCTTTGCATCCATCCCTGTTTCTAGCACACGTCCCCATTAGGGTTGCGGGAGAGTGAAAGCCTTTCCCAGCTGACTTCACCCTGGCCTGGTCGGTCAATCACAGAGCACAAAGCTAGACAACCCATTCGCATTCCCAATCACGGGAAAGAACGGTCTTTAGTTCACCAAACATGCTTTTGGAATGACGGAGGAAGCCAGAATACATGCTGCGGGATTTCATCAGGAATTGTAGTTCCCATTTTGTAAACAGCAACAATCATGCTCACACTCTCCAACAAAAACACACAACGAGGCAGACAGTGTTTGTTCGTCCCCAGCTGCCTGTTTACAACCACTGTCGCTCGCGGGGAGGCTACGTCGAGAGACAGATTGTTGGGGTGTGTGCGTGTGATTGTGTGTGTCTGTCAATGTGGAGAGGCTCATTGCACAAAGAGAGGCAACGTCATTGACTTTTCAACAAGATGCCGGCGGCTACCGCCAACACACACAAACACACACACACACACACACACACACACACACACACACACACACACACACACACACACGCGTTTGACTGATAGCTTTCACACGTCAAGACAATATCACCGGTCGAGCGTGATAAAAGATACACAGGCGCCATTTGATGAGTTGGAGGGGAGGGATGTCATTACGCTCAATATCCTGAATATAAATGGATGATATAAGGTGCCGTTGGGAGAAGAATTGTTTAAAGTCGATTTTAGTCGCGTCATGGCTGCACTACACCCTTGATTATCTTGAATCTTTATGATATACTTCTCTTATCTTGGGAGGATACGGCACAAAAAGTACTGGATTCAATCATAATTGTTTTAAATTCCGAAGATTTGAAGTGGAAATATACAGGCCTGGAAGTTACACGCGTACAGTGAGCGATCGAGCAAAACTGGACAATCGCAAACACATTCAACACAAGCCGCAACAAAAACTTGGAACAACAGGCAAATAGTCTTCGCCCACAACTAAAACAGTGTCTCCGCCCGCCCCCCACGAGCCTCTGTTGGAGAGGGGGCGCATCCCTCAAGTCATGCTTGCCGTCTCTAATTGGCTAGTTTATTAAACACGCCACGCCATGGCAAGTTAAAGAAATAATAATTATTAATTCAATTAGAGGCGTCGAGATGGGGCCAGAGAGGGATGACTTTCCAAAAGCTAATTTAAATAAGATTGTAGAGTGAGGTCAAAACAGTTTTTAATGACTGCAAACTCTACCTTAAAGCAAAACTGCCTTAAGAAGTTACACAGGGGTGCGTGTGGATTTAATTTAACCTCCCGTAGCCGAGTTTGTGGTGTTTATTTTATTTTATTTTTTTCGACAAACTAGTTAAGAGTGAATCACCATTGCATATGCTGGCTGCATCTCAAGTGGACTGTCCACTGCAAATGATGACATTTCAGCTGAAATGCTAAAAATTGTCTCAGGAGCAGAGATCTATATGATGTCACCGTGAGAGCTCTCGAATGTGACAGGAAAGACAAGAAACATGACAAATATCTGCTCTTGAAAGATTTGCATCTTTTAAGATTTCAAATGCTTGATCTACTTCACACTTTTCCTTGCAAGGATGTCATCTTGTTTTTCATATGCTAATGCTGAAATCAAGTTTAAAGTTTTCGTGATATTTCGGCTTCTTATGTTTTCCAAATGTGTGTTTGAATGAAATCGGTGCCTGCAATCCCGGGGGGGTAAGTGTGTTTCTTGAAATTTTCAATAAAGGGGTGACAAAATGTTTGTGTATCCATTCTAGACTGAATTATTACAGTGTTCTCTGAGTTTCTCACTATTTTAGTCTGTCCCTTCCAATCCTGTTTATCACACTTTACTTTTAAGTCTCACATATTGCCCGCGGGAGCAAAGTGGGGGGTTTTTTTTCCTTCTTTCTTATCCTCGATCACAAGTGGAGAGATAACGGCGAAAAGACTTGGAGGAGCAGACCCTCTCCAATGGATTTGGTGGGTTTCCAATCTAAAGGTTCAACCACTTCAGCCAGGAAATAATTTATAGCAGTTCATCTACATCTCACCCCTTTGGTAGCAGTAAACCGTTAATCCAGCTCCAACGCTCGAGCTGTCAGCCGCAGCCTCGTAAATAAGAAGTGTTTGTGAATGTGGGAGGAGATAGGTTAAAGCAAGTGTGTGCGTGTGTGTCGGTCTAATTTGTTACCTTCAATTTGATGAAGAGAACATTGAGGCCAAACTTATTCCAAATCATCAAATGAAGGTGAGAAGACGACTCCTACGGCTCTAAACCACCGTTAACGACAATTACCGCAGTAAATATATTGTTGCAGTAATACTTCTCTGAGTCAAAGAATAAGCATCATAAAATATACCGCAGTATCATCGCCATAGAGCAGAAAATGATGACGTGGGAATAGCGAAGGCTCATTGGAAATCAAAGATATTTGATTGTAGAAATTAGCGTCCGTGTCAAAGCTCGACTCAGTCGGCGGGCAGATTCCAAACGCCTTGGAGAACACTGTTCTTTGCCATATCATTTAATGAATGGGAAACGGCAAGCGGGAGGTCAAAAGGTCAGCAGGCGCAGGATTAACAAGATGCAACCTTACTTGCAGACCACGGTCAACACGAGCCTACTTAAAGGCAGCTACCATTCCATTTGTAGCTTTGAAAGTCGGTCCTCACTCCAAATCTCTTCTTCGTCGGCAGGAAGAAAGAGGCAGTCAGTTTAAAAGATCAGTTTAGGGAAAACCAAACTCAAAATGACATCTTAACTCGGTTGCAATTCAGCTAAACCCGTGAAGGTAAAGTGTCTCAGGGAGCCAAGATCTGAAGTAGCGGTAAGAGACAAAAATAAAAATAAATAATGGTGCCAATGGCCTGCAGTTTTTTTTGGGCAGCCAAAAAGAACAGAGAACCAGAAGGGTGAGCCTAAGACGGACGGGTAGGCCGACCCGTCCAGATTGACCAACTGCTGCCCTCTCTATAGGTGGTCAGGTTGTGTCTGTTCTTTTCAGTCTTTGTCCAATGGGTGTGTCATTTTGTGGTCTCCCTTGGGGGCGGGGAGTTGAGTTTTTCCATCTTGGAACAGAAAAGAATTTATTCGGTGTTAGTCGCAAATCCTTTGTATCCTGTTCCGACGGAGCAAACGCGAACAGTTCTTTTTTTTTTGGGAAGAAGACTGTGTATCCAGAGAAATGGCATGCAAGCTCGGGGTTTGCGTTCAGATACAAATCGGTGAAGCCGACGTGATATTCACGAGCTCCATGGGCTGCCAGGTAAGGCACATTTGAAATTGAATTCAGGTTACTCCCCAAAAAGGCAATATTAACTCATTCAATCTCAGCCATTTTTTGTTTTTTGTTTGTTTCTTTGTTCATTGAACATAAAACATATATACAGTAATAATTTGACAGAAAATAAGGTAGATAAAAAAAGTAAAAAGAAAGAAATCAATCTTCATTCAACACAGTTATTATGTTCAAGGGAGTAGGAAGAAGTAAAAAACTTATCTAGTCCTACTTTTCACTGGAGCAACCTCCTCAACCCCAGCGTTTTACTGGATTTTGACTGATCTTGCAAGGCCCACCAAATATTTGGTTCTAATGCTATAAAACATGGAGCCTACCAAAATAAAGTTTGGACTCTCTTCTTTCAGCAGGAAAAAAAAGTTTCCATCTTTTTTCCTATTCTTCAGCAATCGGCATTACAAAATGGCTAAATTTCATGGAAATGGCGATTCCTGGGCAAAAAACGGAGAAAAAGAGCTTTTTGTAAAAGCATGCATTTCAATCACGTGAGGCACCACTGCCACCTACTGGTCGCTTTTTACATGCTTTACAATGCAAACGGCTTATTCTCGTTCACAGATTGCACACAGACCATCCTCCTCTTTATGACGCAAAAAAAAAAGACTTAGACGTACAAGTACGTCCTTGGTAGGTGGGGCCTAATTTTAAAAAGACGTACAAGTACGTCTTGTGGAATGAAAGAGTTAATAATCCTTTTCTGCTGACTCATCAATTCAAGTCAAATGTGTACAGAAGTATAATCCTATATCCCCCTCGCGGAGAAGCAATCGAAGATGGAGTACGTCAAGGGAACTGTACTGATGACGCACAGAGAAACCCTCCCGATGTTAAACCGCGCTTACTCTGGGAGAAATCTGCACGACAAAGACGAGATTTTATCTCCACCGTTCCTTTCCTCGGGTAGCTGTTTTTGAAGCGCTATTCTGCCACGAGGCACATGCAGGGAACCTCTGAACCAGCCTTGACAGACTGAACAAAGCAGTTGCCAGTACTTGAAGGGAGGGCAGGGGTTGGTACACCAGAGAGGCTAACGTTGAATCCAACACTTCAAGCAGCTCTTCTGCTCAGTTCTTAGTCCTGAAGATTATATCGGGCTCCATGAAAGTACTAAAGAGATTTTAAAGCCAGACGGCCAGCTTTCCTCGTGGATACTTTTGTTCTCGCGATTTAGGCCAGGCTTAAATGGATATTTCACTGGTTTAGCTTTCAAGCCCACTTGTAACAAACTTTTAGTTACGAGGATGTATGGTTCTGACTATCAGCATCACACTTGTGTTGAGAGTCATTGATACAGGAATGATGTAGCTGCAAACTTTTTTAAATGAAAGATTTGGGGGGGGGGGCAGGGGGGCAATACCCCTTCAGAAAGACAAATGGCGACAAAATGGTGATTCACTTTCCAACAGAGGGAAACCCTCACGGGGGAGGAAGTTAATTTCCCTTGTCTATGCCTTCCAAAATAATTTAAATTCATAGTCAAGAAATCAATTATATTTTGCAATTCGATATTGCATTTGGGGGACAGAAGAGATGTTGTTATTCATAGAATTCGATCCCACGCAACCTTGCGAAACACCGCAAGACCGAGCGGCCGTATGAGCCGGTGCTCCAACTCAAAGTCCAGCAAGCAGAGTGGACGGCGAGGAAAAGACAGTATCAAGTTGAAATAATCCCCTTGAAATTCATGCACAGCTGTGGCTGCTGATGAATACATCATGTGACAGCTGACAGGAAGTGGTGATGTGATTGACGCCTGAGAAAGTGAGCAGGCTTTCCTGGCTCGCCTGAAGTAGAATACAATTCTGATGTTATTTTGGGACGGCTCTACAGCAATGCTTTTATTTTTCCCGAGGGAGAATGTCCATTTTCCATCTGGGCTAAATAAATTAAAGCCATTATATTTCCATAGAATTGCACTTTTTTGGGGGGGGGCGTGCGCCCAACCATCACCTCTTATCCAAAGTGGTCATGGAGAAGGTCTAGTTTTCTGTAGCTAAGAATTATACCTAAACAAGTATCATGAGCGTGCAAATCTTTGGTGAAGTTGCTCATTTTCTGTAAGAGGCAAATGGTGGTGGGTTTCCGTCATGGCCTCCACTGATTCCTGTGGCTTTAAAGGAAGGCATATTGCTACTTTGACCTTGACCGCATTTTAAGTCCAAAGATAAAAGCCTGATCTGAAGATGATAAATGACCACTTCAACCAATGACAGAATGATAAATTGAAAACCTTTAGCGTAGTCGTGTTCACAGACAAAACAATGTCGCCTAACACATCAACTCCTTGCTGGCAAGTAATTACCGACCGAATAAAACAGCATACAATGTGTGCAGTACAAAACGTTCATAGATGGCTGCGATGAAGCACTGACAAGAGTGTTGGCATTATTCTCGGGTATGGAGAACGATCTGACTTTGCCGAAAATGCCACTATTAGCATAGTCCAGTCAAATCAAACGGCAGACAGCTGGAGGCTTTGCGCTAAGCAGGCTTGCGGGCCAGTTTCATACACGTTCACTAAATGAATGGGAGAAACGTGGTTCAGATGAGCTTGGTCGGTTTTAAAGATGTTCATGCAAATGAATGAGTGAGTGCGCTACAAAGGGGAATTCTAATCATGATGTCCCGACAGCACAGTTGAACTATTGAATGATTAATCATTTATACCTGTTCCACTGTCTGGAAAGCAGAGTAATTGCGCCTTTGTGCCGTAATTTAGTTCATCGAAAAATCCTTCTCATTTAGATTTTTTATTTTTTTTTTAAAGCGACGACCTGCTGTTGTTCTGGTTGCTCCTATACATGATCACATTTTAGTACGCAAATATTTGGAAACAGGACTGAAAGTTGAGGACTTTGACAAAGTTATGTTTTGGTTGACGTCTGAACACTGGAAATGATCGACTGGTTCAAAAAAAGAAATAAATCAAGAGGACTGGCGGTCTGCCGCAAGCATGTTCATTTGTCACGATGCTGTGATGGCATTTGCTTCTCTGGTTACGTGCACAACTACAGTACATGACCACAAAAATGTAAGACGAACTTGCTTGTTGTAAATGTGTACATGCACGTGAATTAGTGTGTGTATTGCAAATATAAATTGTAATCGTGAGGTTCTAGCCTATTTTCGACCACACTATGAATGATATATAGATGGTCTACGGAAAACCTAACTGCAAGAATCTGGTCCAGATTAGAGCGCCGAAAAAAAAAACAGATGGGGGGGGGGGGGAAAATTGTAAGACGGTTCTGTTTCCGTTTGTGAGCCACAACCTGGTGCTGTTTTTGAGCATCCGTTTGTATCATTGTGACTTACTCCCTGATACGGGCGGTTCGGTCACTATACCACCGATGTCGGAGTTTGGTTCGCATTGCCGGCAGTAAGTCGGAATCGTTTCCAGTGGGGGTAGGACTCCGCCGAGGCTGCCCTTTGTCGCCGATTCTGTTCATAACCTTTATGGACAGAATTTCTAGGCGCAGCCGAAGCGTTGAGGGGGTCCGTTTTGGGGGCCTCAGTATTGCATCCCTGCTTTTTGCAGATGATGTGGTGCTGTTGGCTCCTTCAAACAGGGCTCTCCAACTCTCACTGGAGCGTTTCGCAGCCGAGTGTGAAGCGGCTGGGATGAAGATCAGCACCTCCAAATCTGAAACCATGGTCCTCAGTCGGAAAAGGGTGGAGTGCCCCCTCCGGGTCGGGGAGGAGATTTTGCCCCAAGTGGAGGAGTTCAAGTATCTTGGGGTCTTGTTCACGAGTGGGGGCAGGAGGGAGCGAGAGATCGACAGGCGGATCGGTGCAGCGTCTGCTGTGATGCGGACGTTGTATCGGTCTGTCGTGGTGAAGAAGGAGCTGAGCCAAAGGGCGAAGCTCTCAATTTACCGGTCGATCTACGTTCCAACCCTCATCTATGGTCACGAGCTATGGGTCGTGACCGAAAGAACGAGATCCCGGTTACAAGCGGCCGAAATGAGTTTTCTCCGCAGGATGTCCGGGCTCTCCCTTAGAGATAAGGTGAGAAGCTCGGTCATCCGGGAGGGGCTCAGAGTCGAGCCGCTTCTCCTCCACATCGAGAGGAGCCAGATGAGGTGGCTTGGGCATCTGATTCGGATGCCTCCTGAGCGCCTCCCTGGTGAGGTGTTCCGGGCATGTCCCACCGGGAGGAGACCCTGAGGAAGACCCAGGACACGCTGGAGAGACTATGTCACCCAGCTGGCCTGGGAACGTCTCGGGATCCCCCGGGGAGAGCTGGAAGAAGTAGCTAGGGAGAGGGAAGTCTGGGCTTCCCTGCTAAAGCTGTTGCCCCCGCGACCCGGCCCCGGATAAGCGGTAGATGATGGATGGATGGATGGATTTTAAAATCGTTGCGCGTGTGGCGATTTGGGGACGTGCGAAACCTTTCCAATTTTATTCAGTCGGATTATCGCAGCCTGAGAAATTGCAGATCCTTGACATGGATGCCAAACAAAGATGGTTATTCTCAACAGCAGCAATCAAAGGCTCGGGTCAATTGTGAAAGAACGCATCAATGCCCGTCCACCTTAAAGGTTTGGAAAGTCGATGCAATGAGGGATCAACTGTTAAGCAGTCCACGCTTATTCACAGAGAAAAATTCGACCATGCCTCGTTTCCAATGCGCACATTCGGAGACTAATTAAAGACCACGCACCTGCAGCAAAGTCCTTTCATACGAAGTTGCCCCGAATACCCACAGAGCATTTGAATCATTCAATTCAATTCAATTGTATTTATAGAGCACATTCGAACAGCCGTCGCTGCATACAAAGTGCTGTACATGGAGCAATTTAACATATACAATAAACAGTAAAACAAATCGGTAACAAAGACGGTAGAAAGCACCGAACAGTAAAACCAAGAACAAATCTAAGTCATGCTGAGTCGAATGCCAAAGAATACAAGTGAGTTTTGAGAATCATGCCAATCAAAGGCAAATCAAGCAACACACGTATACAAAGTTACGTTACAAAATGATCCATCTCACAGTATACAACAGGACGTGCTGGGTGGCAGGGTGGGAAAGTTCTACGTTTGCATTTTCCGTTGGCTCCCGGATTGTTCTGAATAAAACATCGCTTAGTTTCCGTGTGCGCACAAGTTGCGTGTGTGCGTGCGACGGTTTGAAATGGAGTGCTATTGACTGTGAGGGAGAGTGCGATGCAACACTGTTGAAAGTCACGTCTGCTGGCTGATTGTCACCACAAACGGAGCCAAGGTGATGACAAGACACTGTACAAAGCGTGTCAGAAAAGTTCCGGGGCGAGTGTTGCAAAAGTCATTTCAAATCCGAGCTATATATTTTCCCCTTTGAAACGATGTCCCCCCCGCCCCACCCCGTGTCTTAAGGATTCTTTGAGCATCCTCTGCAGTTCCACGGGGCATATAGCATAGCTCCTGCCAGAGTGGTTGTTTCCTAACCCAGAGGTTGGTGGTTTGATCCCCCGGCTATAGGGACTATATGTCTTAGTGTCCTTGAGTTAGATACGAAAACTCGCAGTTGCTCCTGATGCTGCATCATCAGTAGGTGAAAGAGGGAACAGCGCAAAGCACTTTTTAGGACGAGGTAGAAAAGCGCTACACAAGTGAGAGCCCATGAAAGCCAATTGCCGTCACTTTTATTTAAGAACCCAAGGCCGGATGGTCCTTTTGAGGTGATGGAAGATACATTTCCATTAAAGAGTGTCTGCGGGTCGGTACTTGCCTTGACTGCATTGTGAGTTGTGTGGCAATGTGTCGGTTGTTCTGCTTCATATTACTAGCCGAGACTAATGGCTCTTGAAAATGAAATGATGGTTCTGTAACATAGAGCCGTTCAAGATAGAAACCCCAATTCCAATGAAGTTGGGAAGGTGCGTTAAACAAATGAAAACAGAATACAACGATTTGAAAGTCATTTTCAATTGCTCAGTCATTCGCAGGCATCAAATGAAGCAATATGACAAGACGTCCGTTAGCCCTCAAACGTGTGATACCGCAAAGTCCGTCGAGATGACAGGAAAGCTTTTGGTGCCCAAACCCGCCAACATTTTAACCTTTGAAACTTCTTATTTCAAACAATCCGGCAGCCCCGAATCTATGTGCACTGAATTTAAATGCTGTCTTTGCTATGCAGGAAGCGGAATGGATTACATATGGCAAGAGTACGGCGGGGTCCAGATGTAAGAGGTGCAGAATGCCCTGCAGCCTATTTACTTTTTTTTTTTTCCATCTTCCTTTTTTTTTTGTAATGGGCCATGTAGAAGTTGAAAGTGATATGCTGCAAGCGGCGGTGGCAAATTGCTACCCTGTGCGGACATGAAGTGTGCAACAGGAGCTCTGAGAGGCAATTGGAGTTGCTGATTGTATACATAGCTGATGGCTTCTGTGGTCCTGAGTTTTAATCTTGGTGTGCATAAGCCATAAAAGAGGATGAAATATGTTCATGAGACACACAAATATGTGGTTCGGGAACTAACAGAGGCCAGTCATTCCTTTCCCAAAACATGCCATTTTCAATCACACATGCAAGGTGCCTAGCGGTAAATGTCGATCTTCGATGACACACCCGTGAAGGGCAAACGCTAAATAACACACTCATCCCTTGCTTTGTGTGCCTTGAAAAGTTATTTTCCAACGTGAGCGTCCAAGAATGAATCGCTCTTATTGAGAGACAGCGAGTTCAAGAAATCGATCTCCTCCTGTCGTCTTCTGCGGCTCCAACTGAAATACTTTTGGATTCTTTCCTTCCAAGGAAGAAAAATGAACATTTCCTTCTAATACATGTCCACAATATTACAATCAGAGGCTGATTGTTATGAAATGAGGACTGAACCCATTTGAACTCTCTTGCTAACCAAAGCAACAGCACTTTAAAAAAAATAAGGTAAGCACTGTGACAAATTTTGGGAAGAGCTACGCATTACTCGCTGACCGACTGCAGTGAAAATTAGCATTAGTGTCAAATCAAAATTGCCTAGTATAGCATATGGCATACTTGGTGTACAAGTTTTACACTTTGAATCGTGAAAATTGTTCTCTCAAGTGCTCTTTCATCAATCAATGACTGTTTTTTTTTCTTTCAAAGTGGTCAAATGGTCAAATGTTTCAGGCTTTTAAGACCAGTAAACGCATGCCTGAAATATATTTCCATGAAGAAAAGGGGCTAGTATCTGCGGTTACGCAAACTCAAGACGCGACGGTTCGCACACAGCCATTCGCTGTTAATGGCTGCTTCCAACTGAACTTTGTTGCTCACCAAAACGGCAGCACCAAACATTCATTTCAGGATTGCGATTTACCACATGTTGTCAATGAGTTTCCAGTAGTAAAAATTATCTTAAGAAGACATCTAAAACAATGTTCCCACAACTATATATAGCTCACTCACATTAACATTAATGTTAGCAGTTAAGCTAACCAGCTAACCTTTGCTGTTTGGCACACAAGGTGAGCAGACAAATATTAGTGTTTGAAACGAAGAACAGGCATTGTGAGTGTGGTTAGAAAAAAAAAAACGGGTCCGGGAGGGGGATATTCACTGGAATGGATTTTTATCGGTTCCACTCTGTCGACATGCAACATCCTCAGAGTAAGCTGCTCCCAGCTGAGAGCAATTTCAGCACACTTATCTTGAAAGTTTTTTTTTCTATGTGTGTCTGCGTGTGTGTGCATGCACACGCAACTCAGATTAACATTTGGTGGGGGATAAAAAGTGAAGGGTAAACTTCGAAAGGAGAGAGCAGGTAAAGGGACAGAAAATGGATTAAAGCAGTCACTGTTCTGTCTTAAGGAAGGAAGAAAAAAGGCTTGTCGTGTCAAGGCGTTTACATGTGCAATGTTCTATCGCGTCCTTGCAGCCCCTTCCATCTTTGTGCTAGTGTTCAGTCTGCTGCAGGGCTGGCAGCGTCAAAACGGCGAGCCCGAACGGGGCCGGTTGCTCTGAAATTTGGAGAGAGCCTGAGCTTTGCTGGCAACGCTAAAGCAAAGAAGGTTAGCAAATTTCAAGGCTGTGGCCGGGCGATGTCCTTCACCGTTCTTTTGGTGACAACGCTGCCAACCTGCCGCCAGGCTATCACTCCTGGCGCCGTCTAGAATGGCCTCCCTTCCTGCAGCCACATCAGCAGCAGCGTTTCTGGGTGCCAGATTGGCGAGTGTCCAGATATATTTTGTATACCTACCCCCCCCCCCCCTCCCCGCCAACACACACACACACATCCTTGCCTTTAAAGCCAGGCTGCAGACAGCAAGCGGAGTACTTAGTAGTTGGCATTTACCAAGCTAAAAAAAAGAAGCAATTTTCAGAAAACTCCGGCAAAAAATGAGTTGCTCACCTCCTGTGTAAGATGGTGGTTCAAAACAAAAATGATGCCTTAACCACTAATCCATCACTATCACGCTGTTCATCTTTCACGACTTCGCTGTTTCACAGATTTTTTTTTTTCCCCACACAGTTTCTTTTTTAACAGTACATTGTGTATCTGTGATTGGATCAGGGTTTGTAGATTAATTTGTGATTAATTAATCACAAATCCTGCAGTCGGTTATGACTGCTACTATAGTTAGCTTTAGTCACCGGGGTCGATACTAGTGTCGGTTGAACTCATCACTGTCCACATCAGAGTTGCTGGGCTGGCACGTTCGCATAGCCACACCCATTCGGTTTCATCTTTCTGAAAAAACAATTTGATGACGACCGCTGAACAGATTTGATTGAAATCAATTTAAGGTGAACCTGTATCGACCCTTTGTGATTTTGTTCAGAATGCAGCTCTGGCTTTTCTTCACGGCGGCACAACTCATTTCATTTGTGACGTTTCTTCAGCAGAGCAAATTTCAACTTGGAACGGTGGATAACGACGGTGGCAAGAAAAGAAAAAAAAAGGCTTGAAGCAGCATTTACGACGAGACGGCTCGACGTGTGCCGAGTCTTTTTGGCGTTGGGAAGGAGCGCAAACTGACATTTTCATGTCACTCTAACCGAGCAAGCTGGGAAGATTTTGCACTTTTTGTCAAAATGTGAAGACCTCATCAGCTTTGCACCAACTCATTAAAGTGGATTTTAACCAAAGCATCAAGTTGGTGGGTTGATGAACTTTATATTAATTAGACCACATCTCTTACTGTGGAGGGATATCATAGTTTGACTGCTACATTCCGCTCAGTTATGTTTCTTTTATTTGGATTCCCCTACAAAAATGGCCGATTATTTTTTTTTTTTAAATGCCAAAACCAATCACATTTTTGCAGTGCTTTCAGCCTACAAACGCCATCTGCCCTTCCGGCCATCCGGTGTCAAAATGGCATGGGAGGAAACAGTGTGACCGACTAAAAAGCCCTGCGGTTCAAGCATCCAACTCTTGTTCATGGTTTGCAGACATCCACGGTGTCGAAAACTGACCGACTCCAGCGGGCTGGCAATGCAAGGGCATGACAGCCGGCAAAAAAGGCAGAGCAGGTGCGGCAGGAGTGGGCCCACTGCTACGTGGTCATCGCACAAGATCGTCCAGATCGTCAAGATAGGCAGAGAGATAATCAGGGATGAAACTCACAAACACACAAGCCCAGAAAGGCTTCTAATAAACCTTTACGAGTAAAAGCAGAAAGCTGTCGTGAAACGATGGAAGACTCGATAGGAAAGGCAGAGAGACAGAGGTAAGACGCAGTGGAATCCATCAACACCCCCCTCCACCCCAAAATCTTGAAAGCCGTCTTTTAATTAAGATGACTTAATGCCGCGCAAATTAAGCCTGTATCGAGCGCAATTTGAACTCACTTTTCATCATGTTTATCAGTTGTGCGGCGGACAAGCAGGCACAAGGAATGATTGGAAGCTCCCGACCGGTCATTAACAATTGGAAGATTTCGACTGAAATCAACCGACGCAGAGGACAAAAGTGGAACTGTGATAGACAACGCCGAGTCTGAGTATTTCACTCAAAATGAATTCCTGTAGCGTGGGTTGGAATTAAGAAACCATTTTGCAAATGTTACAGTGTAAGCCTGGCTTTGTTGAAACAAACCGTGAGGCCAAGTTACACGTCAAGAATAACTACGAGTTTCCTCACCTGACCGGTCAAGTGATCTGTGGTCAAGAATGTTGTGCAGCAAAATAATACCGTACTTTTGCATAGGGAAGACTTTGTGGCTAATATTGCAACGATTCTTTAAAAAGTTACATTACAGGCACAATTCTGCTATGGGTCCATATTTAAGCAGCGGATTAAGTCTATACGAAGACGTAGTGTTCTGTGTGTGTGTGTGTGTGAGAATCAGGGGGGTGGGGGGGCTGCATGGAAATCCAGAGTTCAGCTATCCAACGCGGAGAGCAGTTCCTAAATGTCAGACTAGCCCCCGCGGGGCTTAGCTTCCTGGTCGTAGAGGATTATGGGAAAAATGTCAAGGAGAGTCTGAGGTACTGATGAGGGCAAACGAGGGCAAGATTGAGGGAGAAATGGCGCACTGGGGAGCGAGAATTAGACGGGAAGATAAAGAGCCAGACAGTGTGAGAATGTCTTTTCAGGTAACCGGGCGGACAAGTGGCGGCACGCACGCAGAGGGGGTGCGTTATTCAACAAACTGTGCATTACATGCTTGTTGTATTATTTTCCAAATTGGACCAAACAGCCAGGATGCAGACAATGCGAACCGACGTTATACTACGTCACAATTTCATTTCCAATTGTAGTCTTCATCATCCTACTTTTGAAATACAAGGTTGATGACATTTCGTTTGGTTTAATTACTTAAACAACAATCTGTTCCACTACACTGGTTGCCTGTCCAAGTCCCCCCCCCCCATCCCCTCCCCCAATTGGAAATAATGGAACTGAATTCATCCAGGCTTAAAATGTTGCCAACACAACAACAACAACAACAAAAATAGCAACGTGTGTGGTTTATATTCATTTGTATACTTTTTGTTCTTCTACGTCTCCCTTTCATAATGTCGCTGCCGTCACTTGGGAGTTTCTCCACTGTGAGATAAATCAACGTTTTCATATCTTATCTTATCTTATTGAAGGTTACCCTGAAGGATCTGGGTTCAAATCCGCTTGGATGGGACACTAATGATGACAAGCACTATTAAAAAAACAAAAAAAACAAAGGATGGATGGGTTCATTGCGCACAACCTCGACAGGCTACCTCAGCCATGGCAACCTGGATGAGATTTTCAAACTCAATAAAGTCCATGCTATGGCATTCAATTACAATAAGCGGCCAATGTCGAGTATGTACGAGATATGCGCCAAGAGATTTGGCCACCTCTTTGGTGGCTCCTTTCTTTGGCGAACTGTATGACAATGCTCATTCTCTCCACTCCCATCATCAAACAAAGTGTGCATTAAAAGCCATCTATGGGAGTGCATTGCGAGTAGCGCGCGTCACATTGCGTCGTATCACAGCCGTGCACCATCCATCACTATTATTTTGGAGCGCAGAGTCCAAGTCACTCCCAGGAACAATTCCATTTCACTAAAAACAACCCTCTCTCGTCTTCACTTTCACCATGTCGCTATCATCATCAACCTCGGTTTGTTCCTCCTCATTTTTTTTTTTGTTTCCACCCCGTCTCTGCAGGATTCAGGCAACAGACTCGAGCGGACGAGAACCTCCCAAGCATGTCTGGAGTAATACCTCAAACACACAACCTCGCAGGTGCGCTGAATGTGCACTTGTCATTCCGTAAGCAGATCCGAATGTCGGGCCAGAGCGGATTCACCAGTTTCTGCCTCGGACATCGCGTGCGACTGCAGCAAACTGAGGCATTGCGGTGGACTGTCGTCTCCGTGCCTTCGACGTCAGCTGCCGCGCTCAATACTAACACGCGGATGACATCAAATGCGATCGCATGTTATTGGCACCTTGTAATAAAGCGAACAGCTCTAATTTTACAGTCCTGTACACACCCGACCGCACTCCGCACTGCTCGGAATGCACTCATCTTTATTAGCTCATGAAGACCCCACAGTGGGCTGGTCAAACGTTGATTTCCCAGTCTGAGTCTGAGAGATTTATATGGGGAGGGGTGGGGGGGGGGGGGGGATTACCATTCAACCCGCAGGTTGGAGAAGTGATCCTGCCCTCTGGCTGTTTTCCCTGATCGATGCCCAAAGTTGATCGGGCTCAGTGCAATGAATGTCAATGTTTATTGGGAGAGGAGGGGGGGGGGGGGGGGGGTCCCCCGACTCAAACATGGCCTCTATTTCAATGCTCATTTTCACGCCGCTTTTACTTGGGAGCTCAACCGTGACGCACCAATTGCCAATTGGAATTCATCCCGCCGAGACACTAATGCATAGCATGCAAACAATTTTGAAATGTACTTTAAGCAAGACAGGAAAACGCAGTAGCATCTGGTGCACTACCTCGTTAACCATTTGGCCATTTGTAAATATAAAAATATACAGTATAAAACGCGCCGCGTAAAATATTTGATGGTCAAATTTGAACAGATCCTCAACAGATTGTGTTCAATGTGTTCCACTGTAAGCATTTTTCATACCTATCGACTTGTATGTTCTCCCCGTATTTTATACGTTTTTTTTTTTTTTTTATCATTTCAAATCATGTACGGCGTATTACAACTTTTATACGGGACAAAAAAATTGTGAACCAATCTCACAAAGACCATTTTGGCTCAAATCCAGATCGTCTCACCTGCTGGTAGCCAACGACAATGCCGTCGTCGATCGCTACTATTGTCACGGCAAACCAGCAATTAAAGTAATCCTCAATCGTATATATATATTTTTTGTTGCTTTGTAAGGGGAATCGTAATCATTTATTAGGGCAGCTATTAGCCGAGGTTGACAGGTATGATTTTTCAAAACAAGCTTATGCCGGGTTAAAAATCTTTCATGTGTTTTTTTTTTTTTTGGCTAGTTAAATCACATGTTATATAGAATCATGTCAATGTTTTTCTAATGTTAGATTTTCATTGGTTGTCAGAAAAACAAAAACAAAAAAAAAAGAGTTAAAGTATAATAAATGAGCCCGGTGTTTTGACCCTGTGAAAAATATTTGCTTTCCGTGCCTGATGAGGTGTTTTTGGAAAGACAATCCCAAAGTCATTTCCACCAGATGACTTCTGTGTGTTTGTGCGGGAAAAAAAAAAAAAGCAGCCTGTTTACAACTCTGTTGTGTTTGTGTTTGTGTGTGTGTATGTGTGTGTGTGGTAATGTGTCCGAGTGTGATGGAGACTGAAACCCGCTAGAGAAAACCCAGAAAGAAAAACACTTCAACGGCAAATTCGCTTCTTGCTAGCTCACTCGCTCTTTCTTGCCCCTCAGCCGCCTCACGCCAAAGAGTGCCTGAGAGTCTACGTTGCCGGATCAAGACCGCGTGCGTGCGTGTTTGTGTGCGCGCGTATGTGGAATTAGTTTTTGACTGCACGTGCTTGAGCACGTCCTCCTGGTTTCACAGAGATCAAGCCGACCACCTCTTCCTGTCGCATACAAACCAAACACGAAATACTGAGGCGGTGAAAATAATACCGTTGGAAATTTGAGTGGGGAAAGAAAAAAAACAAATTTCACACACACGCCATAAGGAAGCAAGTCGATTTTGCCTGAACTTGATTGGCATTTATTGGATATTCACTTGGACCTGCTTACTAACCTAGCCCTGTGAAATAAAGGGTGAAATTACGACTAAATAAATACTACTTATCACTGCACCGACATAAGCAACTGAAGTGAATCATTCCCTTATATTAACTTTGGCTGAATAAAATCTGATGTGAATGAGACCCCTGACATAAATCACTTATTTCACCAGCAAAATGAAGACATTGAGTTAATCCAAATGCGTCACGTGATGAAAAATCCAATTCAGTAAACTACTGACGTGAGAACGGATTTGTGGGGGATCAGATTATGAGAGAGATTAAATAATTGCTGCAAGGAGTTGACAAGATTCCCAACATTTGACATTTCAAGGTGACAAACGCTGCATAATTAGCTCACTTTCACAGCGGCGCGCACGTCGTGCTTTACCCCCATGTTGGATTTGCAGAATGGTGTTTTTTTTTAATCCAAATATTACAATAATGACAACTATTATGGCGCTATAGTTGGTCAGTGAAAGAAATGCGGGTCGCGTCGCGTCCATCGGAACTGACCTGCATTGTTGCAACGTCGCCTACTGAGAGAGGCAAAGAGGCTTGTGTTGGTGGTGTAGACGGCGGCTCCCAATCGACTCGCACGGGATTTCGGTTCACTCAGGGAGTCTTCTGCTGGAGGCGCTGATGGTGTAGCTGAGGTTTTCAAATTGGAGGAAAAAAATGGTTATGCGTAGTGCTATGACAGTCGAGGTTAATTTTTTATCAGACAATGGTCTCCTTTTTATTTTTATTTATTTTTGGGGGGTTGGGGGGGGGGGGTGAAGAAAACAACTCTTCTTCATCTGAGCTGTCACTGCTTCTTTGTGACGCGTCTAAAAAACAGCTGACCAGGTCAGGAAACCTTCAAAATAAGGTTCCGAACCGGTCGAGGCTGTAAACCAGGGGTGTCAAACTCATTTCACATTGTGGGCCACATACGGCCTCGGTCGATGTCAAGTGGGCCGGACCATTAAAAATTATACCATACTCTGCTATAAATAACCAAAACAATAAGTTTTTCCTTTGTTTTGTTCTAAAGAAGCACAAGAACACTAGGAAAATGTTGACATTTCATGAACATATCTTTTACAAAACATTTCATGAAGCACCTAAGATTTCCTTCGACAAATGCGCAATTTACTTTTATCATTCACATGTACGCATTGCAACTGATCCCGCTGACTGTACAAAGGCACCACATTTTAGTATTTTGTGCCTTTGTAGGCAGTAATTGTATTGAAAACGTAATTGGTATTGAAAAATATAGTAATGCACTTTTAAGATTAAACGAGATTTATAAAGAAAGGAATTTTTAAACCATTTACACGAGCATATAAAATCTAAATGTAATCCCTGCCTACACCTTACAAACTAATGCGAGTGCTATAATATGTGTAAAGAATAAAGTATTCACATGTCCTTGATAGTGTCTGCTGTGTTGGGTCTGTCTCAGTGACAGACTGAGGCTGCTGTTGTCTTCTTCTCTGATCAAAAACAATGTTGTCAAGTTATCGCCTACATACACACAATTGAAACACCGGTAAGAAACATTTACTGGCGTAGGTTGCTTTTTGCTTCGAAATCGCAACGACAACGCTTTAAACATCACACTAAGAAAAAGAAGAGGAAAAAAAAAAACCGCACTGAATCAAGGCACATCAAGAGATATCGATAATCAGTCCCCGAATTGAACCATAGCCCCGGGAATCGTAATCCATCTCGAGGTGACAATAGAATCCGCCTGTTGCGTACAATATCGTCGATTGCAATTGTTTGACCCGTCCAAGCGACACACCGCTGTTACGGGATGCCGTGTGCTTGTCTGTCCCCGTGTGACTTTCAGACACCTTTTTTTTTTTGTATCCCCCACAGCTATTGTCTTGCGTCTCTCAACTGAAGCCAATTAGCTTCGCTGCTCGGCTGCTTCGGTAAAATATAAAGACACAATGATGCGCTATAGCATTTTGCATTCGGCCGTTTCGGCGGGGAGAACGTTTAAGAAGTAATGTCTAGGAAAAAGAGAGTTTGAAAGCGTGGCAAGGAAATGGCAGAGTTGTCTGTTGCCAAGTTACAGCATACAACATTTGTGCCTCGGCACCGCCGTGGTAATTAGTTCCGTATCGCCTTCCTTGGAAGATACAGTGGGGGAGATGACAAAGTGCCAAACTACATGGCGAGTATGGAGTCCAAGTGAAACAAATACTAATAAACATTATTTTCAATAGGTGGTGAAGAGTGATGACCATAATAGAGTTGAAACATAAGCTACCATAATAGATTTCTTCGTGTTTGAATAGGGCTTCTTATGGTTTGCAAATTGTAAAATGTGAATTGCTTCGTTCGGTAAATGCAGTACTCAAAGCATTCGGGTAACAATGAGTGGCAAACGTTCTCACCAGGTCAGTTTGCTGTTGGGATTTCAGCTTGCTCAAGACCTGCTGCTCAACTCCATGTTCAGCCTTCAACACTTTTTCCTCCTCCTCCTCCTCCAACCTGCAATATTAAAAAGTGGATATGCATGTGAGCTAAATGCTGCGTGTCGCCGGCCACGTTGCATACATTGCGTAAAGTGACAACGTTAGCCGAGCTACTTCCTATGATAAAAATGCTGCGTGCGCTTTAAGTTTAACGTGTTAGAAATTCCCCAAGAAGCTGGCTGGAAAACACACACGTTGCTAACGTCAGTCCATCTCTTTTGAGAGAAAAAAAATAGCTGGTGTTTCGTTGAATTTCTTTCCGTGGCCGTCATTTTCATGCTAGCCGACTACCAAGTGTCGACTGTCGGAATTTTCGCAAGACAAAAACGGACTCATTCAGGCTTACTGTGTGGGGAGAGAATCTACGATAATCATTGAATCTCCAGACAGACATATTCTTCTTCTTTTCTTGATTTCGCTTGCGTAACTGTAGCCAAATCGGCGTTTCTAAACTTGATCCCCCACCTATTGGTTGGGAGTGTAGATTAGTTTTTTTTTTTACTTTTGAGGCTTTTCGCCAATTATAAGGGTCATTAGTCATGGGTTTAGGTCAAATATTATACAGTACATTCTACATTGTAAATAAGTTGTCTATATGAGTAATTCACAATTTTGTTTGAATTTAAAGAAAATATTCCAATGCACTTCCAGTTTTGCAGTACTTCTAGTTTTTTGTTTTTTAAATCAGTGATCATTTTTGTTATTTATTCTCGTTTTCTTTGTGTCTTGCATTGTATTGTCCTTTGACTTGATGAGCAATTTACGTTTTTCTTGTTCCTTTTGCAAGCGCATTTTGGTTTGTTCTTCCCTTTTTCCCGGTTCTTTGTTACATGCGTCCTTCAATGTACTTCTCAGTCTTGCATTTTTGTAAATATGTTTTTTTTTTCCAAAGCCTCTTATCTCTATGCCTGTGGAATCCTCGTTCTGTTCGAAATCTTTCCGGACACCTGACCTATGCATGTGGGTGAAAAAGGGGGAAATCCATGAGTGAGTAAGAGTGAGAGAATGACTGTGTGTATGCAAGAGAGATATTTCTGTGACCTTCTGCCTGGTGAACCACCATCTGACAAAGAAATGAGCTGCAATGGAGTGATGTGGCAAAGAAGAGAGGAGACTGTTAATGAGAAAGTAGTAGGATGGAGGAAGAAGTGGGGAGGGAGGGAGGTGAGGTTGCGTTGGCAACGGATTTTTGACATGCATCCAAGTGACAACACCAAGCTTCATCTCCGGAAAACAAAAAGAGCTGGACAGAAATGTTACTTCTGTGGACCATGCGGCTTTGCAAGTTCACTTTTTTCATTCTAAATCTGAACGGTTTCACGGAAAAAGTTCAAGTTTTATATGAACGGCAAACATAGGCGACAGTTTTTGTGCTACTAATAAAAATTTTAAAAATTAAAAAAAAAAAAGCATTTTCCCCAAAAATAAATATAAATGAGCTTTAAAAATAATAATAATAATAACTCTGGTCCGACCCATCAACATTTTCTGTCAGTTTTCTTTTCCAGTTCTGGTTAATGTCCAACATGTTTCAAAAAAAGCCCAAGAAAAAGCAAAAGGCCTTCATCATTTTCATAATACGGTTCAGGCGATGTAATACAATCACGACGAACTGATCCCACGCACGCACGGTGGCAATAGGAGGACGTCGGTAATGCCAGATGATGTTTCACCCATCCTTCTCAACCCCGTCACATAGCAGCACCGTGACTGATCGCGTTTCCCCCAAATGCATGACACTTCCAGAATACCGATGTACATATATCGATAAAGGTCAACAATTTCCTCTCTTTGTCGCGTGCGCTGGATCTATGTCACTGGAGCTTCTTCATGTGTGTCTGCCATGGCGTGATCTTTCTATTCCTCTTCCAAACGGTACCGACCTTTCTCGAAAGGCCACACTGTGACGCGGCCCACATGCTCAAAACGCTCTCGGACACCCCAAAGACACACATGCGCTCGTGCACAAACGCACACGACGTGGCTGGGCTTCAAACACCGCGGGGCGGGTGGAAGAGGCTTCCAAAATCCCTCTAACCTTTGTCGAGTTTGCAGCCCATAAACAAGTCCACAATGGCAAACTGACGCGTTATTAGAAGGCGATAAACAAGGCGAATGGAACGGCTCTTCCTCGGTGGCACCTTCTGTTCTATACAACTGTCACGAAATATCACGTGACGGTTCCTCCATTTCACTCTGAATCATCGCACATGATCGCGGAACTAAAACGTACAACACGCAATGGATGGAAATGGCAGGTGTAAATAAATAACATCCATTGTGTTTGCATCCATAAAACATGACAAAATGCATCCATAAAACATGACAAATTGCATTGAGACGCCGAGGACTTTTTTTTCATCACATGTCACGCAGAAAAACAGGCGACGGGTGCTTTCGGCTGATAAGATATTCACAGAAAAGTTTTTTTTTTTTTTTTAAATGGGTGATTGTGGAATTAAAGATCCAACTTGAAATAGTGCTCTTGCACTTTTCGCTGATGATTAGACTCCACCCGAAGAGATACAGTAAAAGCAAGGACGTGCGATCAGGTTAAGCAAGTGAGGCCGTGTCGCCCCCTGTTGGCCATTCTCTGCATGTGAACAGTAAAAAAAAAAAAAGACGTTAAATTACATTCCATTTTAGTTCTATGATCGGAGCTTTAAACCGATTTTTCTTTTTTCAAAAAGTGAACACGCATGCAGTACAATCAGTGCCATGGAGGCAGTCTTTCTGATTGGCCAGAAAAGACAAAAAACTCGAGCAAGTCATGGCTGGTTGAGGACGTGCGGATTCAGCCGCCATCTTGAAGGACCATCTCTTCCATTTAACTTGGATTGGCGCAACTGTGCTGGGAAATGATGCAGCAAATTCTTTACAGATTTTGACACCGTTTGTTTTGTATTTATTTATTTTAAACATGACGCATGCGGTTATGATACCAGACAGACACCTATGCGATTTTATAAGTGGGGCGTTCATAACAAATGAAATATGAAAGGGAAGAGAGCGAATGCTTCTGCGGCACATTTGCATGTGGCTCTTGGCACGTCACGCTACATTTCAGGTCGTCTCCTCTCAAATCCCGCCAACCTCCTCTTGCCTCTTAATGATGGATTAGACTTCTCATGGTATGACCGCTCAGCCAGCCCTAATCCGCGCACGGTTTGAGCTGTGAAAGGCAGACCAAGGCCAGAAGAAGGCAGCGGCAGAGGTGTTGGGCAGAGGCCAGAACTATGCTCATATACATGTATCGAAAGCTGCTAACCGCGATGAAGGGGCCCATTTGTCTTGGATACCCACTTCCGATTGGGGCTCATTTGGGCTAATGCCCGAATAGGAGTACATTAAAATTGGTGCCCTTGATCATGCCCAAAATGGCAGCTTCCAACCAAGCCGACAGACTTCCTGTTCCATTTTGGCCATGGGTTCTTAAAGTTTTTCCACGCATTCTGTCATGATAAACTTATCGGTGAAGTTAGTATGGATTGGTGAAACTATGTCAGGAACAAATAATAATAATAATACTTCATAAAGTTAAAAAAACAAAACAAAGTAAGACTAAAACTCATAAAACTAAACTAAAAGATAAGCATTTGACAAAATCAAGCTCCTAAAAAATTGCTCTAAAATTGAGTGCCTTCGATGGTATTGAAGACCCACAAAAGTTGATTCACTAATAATTGAATTGATTTGACGAGGGCCATTATGATATACGTATATGAAAGACAGCAATAAAAACAAAGGAGCTCTTTCAAACATTCCACAAGGTGGATGGTTTACTGTGAAGGTCTGGATGATTGCAATTATGGTCTCATAAACGGGAGCCATTAAAAAAAAAAAAGTGTGTTTTATGAAGTTGAGTATTATGAAGTGGAGTTGATCTTCGACATTTCACAAAGGCTGAAAACCTTTCTCATTTCCCCCACCTTTTGGGTGCATTTTCATCACAATTAGTTTGAGGCAAATGAAAAATCTAATTTTGTGAGGTCACTTTGACATTGCTCAAATGCCGCAGTCGCACAACAGGATGAATGGCAATGTAGAAACACACATAAGTGAAATTATTTTTCAGTGTTACGTTGCTCAGTGAAGCAGGCTACAGGGCTACCATTTCGGACAACATCTTGGGGGAGTTCATCTTTGAAAGGGCCCAGGAAAACGTCAAAAGGAAAAGTGGCTGAATTATGGGCTGTCACTCGATGTGCAATCACAATAAACTAACATTGACGACCTGTCAGACCGAAATGTATCGATTGCGCTGGCGTACCTAATAATGTGGCCCATAAGCATGTAGGTCAACATTACTAGACCGTAAATGTTCTTTGGTGCACTCAGTCTTCATGAAAATGGAGCAGAATAATTCAACTCTGAAATCTGATAAGCGGCCGAACATTTGTGCACACGTGCGTCCGATGATAAGTCTCTTCAAACGTTGCTGAAATATAACATTTGGATTTTGACTCATGTTATCCTGGCGCAGGACTTGACTTACGTTAAAAGCGCCACCTCTCCATTCCGTTTCGATTTCATAGAGAAGCACCTCTATCTGCGTTAGCCATCGGAGGACTGCCGCCGCAATTAAAAATCCATTTTTCATGATTCCTAATCATTTCGGGGAGTTTTATAATATCTCAAACACTCCGCGCAGCTTTATCCAAATTGGGTTTTAATGAGTGGACTCACACTCTAATGCTCATCAAAGCCAAACCGCAGTCTTTTTTTAATTAGTTTGGTTCATTGTTACAGGAGCACCGCATGATGTTTATTTATTCAACTTTGGATTCGATTAAACAATGTTACTGATGTTAGAATACATCAAGTCAAATCAGTGTCTAAAATGTTATCGTCATTTTCTTTTTTGTTGGTGAAATGCCAGGAAGCCTGGGAAGATTTCATATAATGTAAGATCATCTTAAATAATTTGCTGGAAACTAGTTTTCAATACGGGGTAAGACTCAACCCCTAAAACGCGGGTGTCCAAGTCAAGGCCCGGGGGCCAGATCTGGCCCGCCACATCATTTTACGTGGCCCGCGAAAGCAAATCAAGCATGTCAAGTTCCATGATGCTTGCTAAAGTCTGAACCAAAATTTCAAACCGTCATATACAATCCACAATAACAGGCATTATTCTTGACTTCTGATTTTAAAACTAGTCATTCATCAATTTGTTGTGCGCTGTATGTGTAATATGTAGAGGGGATTAAACATTGATATAGTTTGACACCCCTGCCCTAAAATCACCCGAGAGACTGTTTAGGTGCCTTGGTGGGTGCTGCTGTTTTGGTCAGCGAAAGCATTTCCATGTCCTCTGCTTTGTGTACAACAATGTCTGTGAACCAAACTGAGAATTACACGTACTACCTGATATTTTGTTGTTTTGTTTTTTTTTTCTGATGGGAAAAGGGAGGCGGCTATTTGAGGAAAGGTGTTTATTTGTCTTGAGCATTATTCCATCTGACAGTAGCCATGATCCCGTGCACTTTGAATTGAAGTTCCTGCACCGTGCTTCTCATCTCAGACAACCATCTGTCAAAACTAATAAATTCCTTTTCGCCTGCCACCATCGCCAAGCGCGCTTCTTGCTGCCTCGGTCTTCTGCGTGCATGTGCGTGCGTGGCGCTGACCGCTTTTATTGCTAAGAGAGAAGAATGAATTGGCCCCGGGGGACAAATAAAGGTTTACAGCAGGCCCCGGTGTACCGAGGCAGGCACAGGTGAAGCGATGGGAAGGCAATCTATTGTCCCGTGAGCACCGAGTGGTCTTTAACGTTCCGCGCCAAGCTGGCCGAGCGGTTGCCCTGGTAACAGCACACAACTAAAAACACCAGAAATATTTCAGCTGCGGCACCGTAAGCCCCGGACAACATGTCGGACTACCGTTCAGCAAATCAGTGTGGGTGTATGTGCAATCTAGCATATTCACAACATCATTTTGAGGCTCGCCAAGCCAAAAAAAAAAAAATAGCAGCAACCTCATATCTGGCACAGTGCTGTGAAATGAGATAATGAACCGTTAAAAAAACAAAAAAGACTTTTTGAGAGCCACAGCCGTGCGAGTTGGCTGACACATTAGCATTCTGCTGCACAATAACTTTCTTGTAATTACACTGGTGTTGGTTTTTCATTTCACACATCTTGTTTACCATTGCTGCACCCCAACAGGTGCTTAAACAAGCCCTAAATGGACGCAAGACCACCGCCAAGGCTTAAAAAAAAAATGGTTGCTTAAAAATCTGACTTTGAATCAACCAGGTTTAACGCATTGCTAAATGTTACTTCAATAATTATTTGTTTTGCTCAACCAGAAAAGCCATTAGTGAACCTGGAATTTAAAAAAAAACTCCCCGGAATATAAACATGGATTGAATATAAAATTGTGACTAACACTAATCGTTGCTGAAAATGTTGCTTCGACATAAAGATAAGATCATTTGTAATACTGCATAGTTGCCTTGACCTGATCAAGATTTGAGGCAAATCACCGCTTGAATTAAAAAATAAATAACCAATCACGAACCATTACACTTTGTTCTTTGGGGTATTTGTTTAATATTAATGCGTGTACTATTAGCAACCGAAAAGCCTTCTATAACTCGTCCTCATTTTTTATTATTAGTATTTAGCTTACAACACCTCTGCAGTGCACTGAACTTTTTTCCGTGTGCATCACTGACAATGCCGAGAGGAATTGCCAACGTGCGCCCGTTACAGGTTTGTTTCGTGACAGAAAAGGGAAAAACTCCGGTGGCAATTAGCTTGCAGGTCGTGACTGCATGTGCTCCGGAACACAATTAACAATCACTGCGTCAACTCAACAGCACGAGCCAGATAATAATGCTTTTGATCACTGAAAGCCCCACTACTAAAACCCTCAAATTAAAAGCTTTAACCTGATAATTAGCAGCATGTAGCCCCGCTAAGCTCCCCTCACATTCCTTGTCAGTTCAACTTTGGAACAAAGGAGGCATTCCGGAGGACAAACAATCAGGCAAGCGCGCACTTTGTTGCTTATTGGATGCACACCAGCTTTGACAAAGTCGTCGAACTCACTCTGCCGAGATGCGACGTGCTCGCGGGGATTTAAGCAGCTTAAGCGCTTGTTCGGTGATTGATGTCCATATTAAGCAAGGCGCTTTGGAAAATGAAGTGCATCCCATAAATGCCGACTTCAGCAATAGTGGGGTCAGTGTTTTTGATTTAGGGTCTTGTCTTTTTGGTCAATGATGTTGCATCTTCCGCGTCGGTACAACTCCTATTTGCCAATAAAAAGCATGTTTTGACGTACATTAATCCACAACACACAGACTAGCAAACAGAGGAGGGGTTGTGATAAGCACAGAACAATACATTTTAGAAAATACAGAAATGCTTTAGCAGCAAAGTAGACAGACAGCGTGAGTTCATCGCTGGAAAGACGATTTCACTGTACACAAGGCGCAATCAAGAATGGCCAACAAAAGCGAACACCATGAGTTGAAATGACGTAACAACAAGATTATACAATTTTTGCAACATTTGGTGTATCTCATTTGCCTGCAATTCCTCCGCATTTTGACAGCAAAGACTAAACATGACAATGTGCTGCCAGCCTCGTAATGTGAAAATGAGCCGAAAGCAAACTCACACTGCATGTATTACCCGCCCACTGTAAAAAAGCTTAAAAAAGCTAAAAAAAAAAAGATATTCTATTTCCTTGCAAAGGAGTGCAACTTTTCTCACCTTTAATGTCATGTGTTCCGTTTAGTGCTTTGTTACAGCTGCAGCTGTTGTGAAGACCCTATAGAAATAGCCACGTTAATTACCGCCTTCCAGCACCGCGGGGGTTTTATGTTTGCGCGTCGACACCATAGTGCAGAGGTACCGGGGCCATTCCAGCTCCGGCCTCCCTGAGTGGAGTTTGCATGTTCTCCCCGGGCCGGCGTGGGTTTTCTCCGGGTACTCCGGTTTCCTCCCACATTCCAAAAACATGAATGCAGGCCGATTGAACACTCTAAATTGTCCCTAGGTGTGAATGTGAGCATGGGTGGTTGTTCGTCTGTGTGTGCCCTGCGATTGGCTGGCAACCGGTTCAGGGTGTCCCCCGCGTACTCCCCGAAGATGGCTGGGATAGGCTCCAGCACCCCCCACGACCCTTGTGAGGATAAAGCGCATCGGAAAATGGATGGATGGAGATATAGATATATATATATATATATACACACACACACACACACACACAGTGTATAGTATATGTGTGGGGGGCACACATCCACATCCACAAACGCACACAAACAATTTAATTTCATTAAGCACATACAAATTAATATTCAATCAACTCAGGTTTTGGATAGATAATCTTGCAAATGGGCTGCTTTCGCCACCTTATCAATCTTATTTCGGGACTGCTCAAAATAGGAGGGTTAAAGTCCTGTGAAGGGGAGAGAATGAAAAAGCAGAAGCAAGATGGAAGTCGTGGAAGGTGACAATGCCGCGGAGTCCGCACGTGAGGAGGGAGAAGATGACATGACACATACTGTATGTCAGCGGCGTAATTGAATGCTGCAGAGCCCAAAATGCGGAACTGAAGGAAAGAGCGGATGGAAGAGGAGACGCAAGGTCGCACGTGCCGGGCTCTCCGGTGTCATGTGTCAATGTGGAGGTGTCGGGGAGAAGAGAGGTGTGATAGGAAGGGAGGAAATGTCATATGCAAATAAAGCATTGTAATGCACCTTAATGAAAATATCCGCAAAGGCTGGAAAACAGGGATGGAATTTTAATGTTCAATCACTTAAAAATATGCCATTGTTGAAAATATAGAGGGACACTTTTCTTCTTTTTTTTTAAAACAACTGGAAGGGAGAAGAAAAAAAGCCAGCGCGCTATGACATTAAAGTCAACTAAGTTTGGACTTGTCTGAGAACAGAAGAAAGGAGAATAGAAAAAAATAAAAACATTAAAACAAATGATTGTTTAAAAATCTGGGATATGGCAGAGGTTCACTGCACACAAACTTGTCTTGCTATGTTTTTGCACAAACGCTCCAATTCTGGCCCCTCTTCTCTGTCTCCCTGCACGTTAGAACTCATTTCCAAGTTCATCTACTACTAGGTTGCATCTTTGTGTCCAAATCTATAAATAAGTCTTCGATATGCCAAAAATAAAGAATAGCACGGAAATACAAGTCGACCGCGCATCATCAACTCAATTTGTGTCAAATGACTTGCAAGAGGTTGCATGCACTGAAGACAATTAAGGTGCTGATCGTGTAGCGTCGGTTCACGCGGAGGACACGCCATGGGGGAGACTGGGGGGGGACAAAGGACAAACCCGCTGACCCTCCGTGAATCTCGCCCCTCTCATCGTCTGCATTAAATGTTAAACAACATACATTAGTAAAGATGGCTGAATGATCATGAGCATGATGAAGGCGCGGAATCATGACCGGCAGGGCTGAAAGTTTCTTTTTTGGTGGGGGGAGCGAATTAAATGTCACAGTTATAAATACTCAAAGCTCCTTGGATGCATTTTCATCAAGTATTAGGCCAAATATTGCAGTTATCGCGTCATTTAAAAAAAGGATTATTATGGAGAAATGCAGCGATAATGTGATAACTGAGGATTTTTTTTTTTTTTTTTGCTGCTCCAAAAATGAATATGGATGTACACAACATTTTGGAACGACCGCATGTCTCCATCGGAATGCTAATTGTTATTAACGATGCCATTCCTCATAAAATCAGCCGTAGCCTCTTGAGGCCTGGGCCCAAGTTTACATTCCCCCAATTTCTGTTGACGCAGCTGCTGCTTTGCCTTCATTGCTGGGAAATCTGCGGGTGATGATTCCGCAAAAAATGTAATAAGACTCCTAACTTGTGCGCATAGATTTTTTGGATAGGTTTCCAAACTGCGGTTTTGGTTGGCTACAGAGTTCAAATGGGCTCCAGGTGTTCCACAGGTATCCCTTTCTCTGGCCCTTACAAAGGAGTGTATTTATTTAAAGTAACAAGCTAGGCAGTGTTATCAAATTGTTGCATGTCTATGAAGGTACAGTGTGATTGGTTAAATCACACATTTGGGGTTACATACCTGTTTATAAACACTTTGGCCAGTTTTGCCACTTTTTCAGCATTGTAGCTGGCACGGGGACTCCATTACACCAAACCACATATATCTACCCATTTGTCTTAACACTTGTCGGTGGTGCAGATGAAATCCCCGCTTTGCCATTATCTCCACTGGGCATTTTTGTTGTCGCGCTTGCCGATATGAAACGAATTGTGTGGCGCGGCGCAAATGACTTCATCCGCGCTGAAATAGGCCACATTTTCCCTGATAGTTTCCCATCACTCGTTTCAGCTGGAACCATCTCTCCTTGTTTTTTTATGCCGGCACTACCCTCAGTCCGTGACCGTTCATCTCGATATCTAACTTTCGCACGACTCGTTTTCCAGTTTACACCCCACCCTTTCTTCACATCAGATCTACCAGGGTAATAATTGCTTTCCGTATGTCATCACTTGCCTCTTGCTTCTTTCTTCCTGTCATCATCCGACACTTTAGACAACCCGTCGTCACGAAAGTGCAGCGTAAATCACATCTCAACAACTCGCCGTATCAGCTCCTAAAAATATGGCATTTGGAATCTAACTTGTTATTCATCGTTGTACCATATGCCACTCAAGAACACATGAGGTTGCCGTACTTCTGAAAAACTCCTACCCGAATATACACTGAAAAGCCATTAAATTTGTAGTGGGCATGGAACGGAGACTTGTGGAACACAAACACACATATATAGAAATATGGGATGGAGAACACGTTCCTAAAAATCCTGCTTTTAAAAAAAATAAATGTAATCACTGCTGGGGTATACACTCTAAATACATTAAATGAGTTATGGGCATAGAATAGATACCTGTGGAACACCTACTATATATACACAAACACGTTTTTTTAAACCCTTTTTTTTTTAAATCATTTAAGCTCACTTATTTCTCTATCCTCCCTCTTGTCCAGAATTGTTTCAGTCTGAATATACTTGGTCTCGGATAACTATGTGCAACAAGTCTTCTTTCAATTATGATATAGAGAAGAGGATGATTTATCAGGACACAAGCACATATTTCTGCTATATGCAAATGGCGTGTCATCCAATCTAGTGTGGAATTCAATAATAAGACTGCATTGCCCATCTCTCATGAAAGATCATACGTCAATCATGGCCTTGCAAAAAGACAACTGTGCCCACGCAAGCGCGCATAAAAACACACACTGTATACATGTACTGGGTGACCCGGGGGTGAACCAGAGCTGATTGCAGTCATCTGTCTGTTAACTACGTTTTCTATAGGAGAATGACATTGTGATAAATGAAAGATGGAGGGGGCAAGAAAAAAAATATGCTACGCACGGGGTTCGGAAGAGAACAACGGAGCATGAGGGAAGAAAGAGCAAGAGTGGCGACAGATAATCAGAAAAAGGAAGTTGCGGAGAAACGGGAGATGAGAGAAGGTGGGAGGGGAGAAAAAAAAAGATAATCATCCCACTTTCCATTGACCTCTGAGGTGAACCCCCTGTGGTGGCGCAATTAGAGACAGAGTGACTGGTGGCAGGAAAATTGTCCAATGAGGATGATAAAGCGAGGAGATAGTGGTGGTTCTCATTTGGGAAGTGCACACTTTTTATACCCAAACACATCTTAGGTCACCTTATCGACCCCTGTGTAGTCACGAAGCCTTCACGGGAACAGGGTGCACGTCCCGCCAAAAAGATGCAGTACATGTCGTCACCCTCAGATTCTCGCCGATGACCAACTTCGAGACTTCAAATGAAGAAGTGGGATTTCGAGGTGTGCTTTTTGAAACCATTTTCAAATGGCTGTGCGTCGGATGTGAGGCATACACGCTTCTTCACTTGGTGCAACAGCTCTCCAAGGTGTGATCACTCCTCTGTAACTGCTGACTGATGAGCAGATCTAATTTGATGCAGGTGTTAGTTTGGGGCATGGAAATTTGATTCCATATTTTTTCTTCAGATTTGAATGATTGCATATTTTTTCCCCCTTGTGCTTGGTCTAAAACCAGACCACATTTATTGATTTATTTATTTTTGGGGGGGTGTTCTGACAGATGATGTGATCCACCCCCCCCCCGCCCCCGCCCCCCCAAAAAACATTGCACCAGCAGTGTACAGATTCCTACAGCAAAGACTAACATCCACTAACAGCCCAGGCAAAACGTACACTACCTCCTCCCTGACCGAGACTGCTGTTCCCCCAGTTAAGAAGTGTGACTTCAACATACTTATTTGACACCAATGACTACTTCCCTATGAGCCAGGGCCTTGGCCCAATTTTATGGCATCTTTGGGGATTATAAAAGAGCCCAGAAACGTGATCAAGACCATTTTTCAGAAAAGAGCTGGGGACTAGTTCCATGGAAAGACAAACAATGCAAATAGGTCAAATTTGTGATCTGCGAATAGGCAGGAATTTACCGCACAGGTGTGACAATACCCCTGAAACCACAGGTGAGGATGCAAACTGGTTTCGACTGTCTTCCCCCCCCAACATGACAGAGGTACTAATATGCTATAATGAGCCCCAAGGTCTCAAAATATTCACATTTTGGGCCAAAAGCATTGCTATGTTCGAGGCCACCTGACTGCCAGGACGACAAGACTAAATCCGCCCGCTTTGGGTCTCTGGATGACACTAATATGCTTTAATGAGTCCGCAACACAAAATGTGCTCATCAAAATTTTGGAAGAGTAGAGCAGAGCACATCTTTACGGTCTTCATTCAGGCCGATTTGGTCTTACAAAAGATGAGCGCTTGTTCCTCAATATCCAAATTAATCTTGCGGGGGTTCAGGATGTCATTTCAAATTACGCTAAAGTACGTCAGCGCAGGATTGAGGAGAGATTTCCATGCGGCAGGCGGACCGCCGTTTTACTGTTACATCGTAACTGATCTGCACGTTTAATTGTGTTCCCCGTAAAAGAAAGGCTTTACGGTATAGGCAGGAAATAGATGTCAGTTCAACCTCTTTTGTGTGTCCACAACAAACTTTAGACGAACGGTAATTCAAAACGATGAGAATTTTAGCATCAATGCAAAGAGAGCCGCCTCTCCAGGTCTAGATTTGGTTCCCATCCAACGGCCGGCGCGGCGCCCTCCTAAAAGAATTCGGGAACATATGCATGCACGGATGATGAGCCGTTTGCAATAATTTTGCATGCAGAATAATCACGGGAAGTTCAAACACGTTTCCTTTTGTGCCGCCGCACTTTCATCTCGCCGTTCGATACGCGTAACGATCGTTTGCATTTCAGCGCAGTATGACTTTTTTTTTATTTTTTACCCCCCCTTGAGACAAAGGCTCCTCGTGGCAAGATTGCTTCTTGACACCAACAGAACTGCTCAGAAGCACATATCTGCCGATACACTGGGCTTGGGATGCACATTTTGAGCACTAAATTTGACAAATTCTTCCTTTTTACAATTTAGACTTATCAACATAGGTCACATGATTTCATCAAAATACCTCAAGGATGAATAATGACTGCAGGCTTTTCAATCTGTCTTGTAACTACGCAGAAACTGGGCTACTTTGACAGGAAAGACACAAATATTAGCATGCAAGCAAAGAATGAGCCGATTCCCCATAAAGCGTCCCCTTTACAATCATCAATCAAGAGAGCAAAGCGCGCAGAACTTGCGAGATGTTCACCCTTGCCGTCGCTCAAAGCGGACCTCAAACAAACACCGCTGGGAATTTCTGAGCAGGCGGCAGGTGAACGCTGCCGTCCCGCAGACACTCGGAATTCCGAAAAATTGCATAACCTGCAAGCACTTATAACTCAAGGGGGGGGTCTGTTTCTGGTGATGCTGTTCCACTTCAGTCCTGTAGATGGCGGCAATGTTCATTACAAAGTGAGTGCCAAATATCACTCAATTGTTTTACTTTTTTTTTTACTGCAGCACCATCTGCTGGATCTGGTGGGTCGCTGCTCCACTTTGCCCCAATTCTAAGAGACTATAAGGACCAAGAATGACAAGTGCCTGACATGCACCTTGATCGAGATTTACACCAAATTTTACTGTTTTCAAAACACGAGCAATCGATGCCCCCATATATATACATATATATATATGGAATGTCCGTCCATATTGGGAATGCGTCATTTCGGTTAATGTTCCAAATGGATCTATCAAGAATATTTGGTCCAGTGCCCGTCTCCGTATCAGTGTCAAGGTCGTACGCAGTTTGCTGTCTTCTAAGCTAGCTCCTTTATAGTTAATCACGCATAAGCACTTGCCAAAATAAGCCATGTGAGGACATCTTGTTGTCTCACGTTGCACAGATGAAACAATCAACATTGTTGCTCGCGATAGGCCGCTCAAGGGAATAGATGGCGTCTATTATTGAACGCGCGACGCATTTGAGTGTCGTGCCGCATGTGCGTTGTCTTTGAGAACCGCGATTTCCTTTTAGGAGCAAAATGTATAATTCACGTGGAGATGCGGGGATGCGACATGATCCTTTTGGCGAGCAAAGGAGCAACTCGGGACTTTTGTTGTCGAAAGCAAAATGACAAAAGCGGAGATGCAATACAGCGAGCAATTGTACGGCAAAAAACTTTGATCATGAAAATGTCATTTTGACTTCATATTGGTTCGAAAGAACTTCAGTGTCGCTGGACACCTTAAAAAAATGTATCTAAATTTACTGTCGACAGAAATGGCACTGAAATTTGAGGGTTTTGATTCAAAAGAACAGTTTTAAGACATCAAACTCATATTTCATGAAAAGAAACAAATGTAGCAAGTAATTTGTTTGTAGTTTGAAGGGTTTTATAGTACCATTATTTTTTCCATTAGCATCTTGACGTAGCCTGACAGTGCGCCGCACAAAATATTTATCTATAATTATTAGGGTTCAGTAAATGTATTTTCACTTTCAGAATGAAATCATACAATTTTGAGGCCGTTTAAAAGGGGTTTGGATCAATGTGAACAAGTTGTACATCCACTAAAAATGTTTAAAAAAACCTTTCGAGAAAAGAAACAAAGCATCGGTTGCATGAGACTTAAGAAATCATCGAAAAAAGTCATGCTCGTAAAGTTAAAAAAAAAAAAATAGCCGGTGTAAAAACATGTTTTAAATTGCTGGATGATCATTTACAATATGCGTCTTCAGAAAAATAAAAAGCCGGCTGCACGAATGTGCTTCAAATGTTTCAAATGCGACATTTCAAGTAAGGATTCGTACAAATCATATTCAGCCACGAACTAAATAAAGCTAGTGCTTTGCTTTTTTTTGGGAGAGGAAGTCTGAACTTACTTTGTGGTTAATTTGCCCCCCCCCCCATCCTCCCAACACACACACACACACACACAGCAGAGGGTGTAATAGCGCGGCCATCAGCACAGCGGCGGATGGCCTCATGCATACGCATGATTACGCTGTGCTGAGGACGTCGCTATTAAACAAACAGCGGCCGGCGAGGCGCTGCGATGGCTCAGCTCTTGGAGGGGCTGGGGGGGAGGGGGGGGGGGGCAGGAAGATGAGGTGATTATGATGCCGAGCGGGCAACAAATGGATATTGTGCGCATCATTCCGTTAGATGACGGAGGCGCCGCCGCTTAATATTTACCCAAATGCTTGATTGATAGACGCGTTGAATTATTCAACAAGCGACGCCCAGAGAACAGGCGCTCGATGGCCTCCTAGCAAATGTTCAGACGGGCGTTTCAAAAAGATACGGCCGATTGCTTGGCGGCGGGAGGACCTCCAGGAAAACAGCCGAATGTCTCGTTATACGGTGCAACAAAGGCTCCCTGCTCAAAATCGACACCTACTTTTTCACACTGAGAAATCAACACCGATGCCATCGTTCACACACCCGCCATTAAAATCTGAACTGCTGAGCCATTTTGAACTCTGTTGCCAATCCAAACGGTGGCACCGACTGAGACTGGAGACTTACAGCATCATACCAACAACTTCCTGGGCAGCATGAAAGATGAAATTAAGCTCCACTGTTATGAACGCCCGCCTATGTTGGGAACGCCCCGCAGTGTTGCGAAGGAGCCACAATGTCGCCAACGCCACGTCGTGTGACGAGTGCCACGCGGTGCCGGCAACAGCGTGCAGTTTGGCAAACACCCGTCAGTTTGGCGAACGCCCTGCCGCGTTGCGAATGCCACATGCGGTTGCCAACGCTGCGTCGTGTTGCGAACGCCGCGTGGTGTTGCAAAGCTACCACAATGTCATATCATCCTAAAAAATGGATTTCATACATTTAAGGACCTTCCTCCCTATTAGATGCCTCCTCCTCCATCTGCAGTTGAGTGAGTAAACACACTCGGCTCTACTATTTATGGAAATACAATTGTAAAATTTCTCACCGCCGAGACATCGATTAAAGTTTATGCTGCCTCATCAGAAGTGACTGGAAATTGTTTCTTTGTCCTTCTGAGTGTGCGCACGAGCGTGTGTGTCATCTCGGGCTCTATTTTCTGCTTATGGTGACTGTGCAGCCAAGCGTGTAGTTACCTTGGCAAAGACCAAAAGCATTAGAAAGTCTTTTTTACTTAAAGGGAAGCGAGGCTATCAGAATGCACATTCAGCGCCATTTATCCCTTCAGTGATAGTGAAGGCCGCTAAGTCGATACGGCGGGAGGACACGGACTCGCTCTTGTGTTTTCATGCTCTTGAAAGTGCAAACTGAAAGGGATATCAAGATTCATTGCAGATTATTTTTCTCACACACACACACAAAATAGTAAGTGAAACTGCAGTTTCAAGGCACTATTGTTCACACATTAGGACTTTCAATGACTATTTGGGGCCGCTTTGCTCCACAGGGTCAAGCCGCTGAAACAATTTCTCATTTTCTTTCGTCAAGAGACAAAAAAACCCCCCCAAAATCTTAAAGGAGCATGAGCCTGGAAAAGATGGCCTACGTGGCTATTGTGTTTGTGACAAACCTTTTTTCTTTTTTTTTTTAAACGAAAAGGCGAAACCATGTGGAGCAGGCCTTTGATGCAACGTAACCTGCAATTCTCATTCTGATTCTTATTTGACCTCTTGACACAAGAGCTTTAAATTGATCCGAAAATATCCGGCAGTGGGAGCGTGACATCATTCAAAGGGAGGAAACTCAGGCGTCACAGGTCATGACCCAGCCAACACCGCCTCTCTGTTCCTACACCTCGCAACTTTGCTCCCTCCTCGGTAAACGCCAGGATGGAGGCCTTGGGTTCAGACGAGCTAATGAGCGCGGGTCAATTAAGAGGAGCAGTTACAAGGGAAGAGGTGATCGTGCGGACAAGCCTCCGCGGGAGAGCTCATAAATTAATGAGACCTCGGTGAAAGTGAGGTGAGCGTGTGGAGTATCTGTCTTTGGCCGCAAGGATCACTTTTGATGTAGCTTGTAAGGTGTTGGCCAGTTATGCTGCGGCTTTTAAAACGATTTTTTTTTTTGTAAATGGTTTTTTAGAATATTCAGGCTAATGTAAAACAGTCATGCTGGTCACGTCTTCAAAGGAAGTAATCTAACGCGTCACGAAATCTAACATAGTAGTCTGATTAAATTTACGAGACAGACCTAACGCATGACTGTGTCAAAATGAATTTGGCACAACAGTCATTTGTCAAATCTTTATCGACAGAGAAGGCAATAGCGGGCTGCAGAAGTCAATGACACTAAAGTCATTGATCAGCACAACCGATTCGGCCGTGGTCTGGCACAGGCAACAAAAATCAATTCCTCCCCATCGCATGTGGGAGTGAAATCACATATGCGCCGAGTCATATTTTCAGCAGGTTGGCGTCTCACAACGGACGACACACAACAATCAAGGAAGTAGCGATGTTCAGGTTTTCAAGAGGGAAATACAGTCCCGTGTTGAGTTGAAAGACGAAAATATGAAGGTTGGTGCACCCCATACAGCAGGGGTGTCAAACTCATTTTTGTCGCGGGCCACATTGTAGTTCCGTTTTCCCTTGGAGGGCCGTTATGAATTTTGAGAAACCTTATAAATGTTTCATCCCCTCCACATATCACATACACAGCGCACAAAAATTGATGAATAACTGGTTTTCAAATCAAAAGTCATGAATAATGACTGTTATTGTGGATTACATATGACAATTAGAAATTTTGTTTCAGACTTGAGCAAGCATCATGGAACTTGACATGCTTGATTTGCTTTCGCGGCCCACATAAAATGATGTGGCGGACCAGATCTGGCCCCCGGGCCTTGACTTTGACACCTGTGCCATACAGTGTTGTCGATGTGTTATCTAGCATCGACTAAAAAACAAACGATCAAATTTGGGGGTAAAAAAAATAAATAAATGGCATCGCATCATGGTACATTCAACACGTCTCCCAAGACACTTTGTCGTAATCGGTCCATCTCGTTGACGTCACTAACGCCCCACAAATTTTAAATTTCGGACCTCATTATCGCTGCTGACTGAAAAAGACAAAAAAAAAAGGCATAATTAATATTTTCCATTTAAGCCCCTTTTAATTGCTCCGACAGTTCCGTCGCTCAGGTGCCTGATACGCGGCCGAAGCCTCGCGTGGTTGGCTTACGAAGGATTTGATTTCAAGAACCGTCGCGTCTCCGTGTCGGATTTATTTGACGCGACACTACATTGGCAAGGTGTTGCAAATTCCTTCCCGGAATGCAAGAGCAGAGCGCGCTTAAATCCGGATGACATATACAAGGAAGGAGGTGAGCGGCGGAGCGTCCTTGTGCATTACGGCTCCCTCGGATGCTCCATATTTAATGAGGGCAGGGAAAAAGGGAAGGAAAAAAAGGCCACGTGGGCTGCTCCTGCTTGTTTTCCACAGTTGGGAGCGAGGCAGGGGAGACGATTAAAGGCGGATTTTTATGTGTTGCGGTGGCGGTAGGATGTGCATGTGCACCCGTGATTATGCGTCAGCTCCTGCGTCCTCGGGGGCAGCCGGATGTGGGTTACGGGTTGGGGGCTGCACTTGGGGATCGTTAAGGCAACTAATGCGTTTATTATTGTCAATGATGCACACGCGCACACTTGAGGCGGGACGCGGGATGCAGTTTGGAGAATGAAAGGCCACTTTCGGGAGATGGCACTGTGGCACAGGCGAAAAACGAAATGAAGAAAATGGAATGAAAAAAATAATAAAACTGCGATATTCGAGAAATGATGAGAAATGAATTATTTTTAAATTCAAAAATAATGACAAATTTCGGCAAAAAAAGTCAAATTGAGATGTGGTGGGGGAAAAATAAAAGAGATAATGCAAAGGACATGAATCTTACACTTCAAAAAAAGTAAAGTAAAATATAAAATAAATTGAAAATCGAAAATTTAAATACCCCTAACACTTAAAATTTTATCTTAAAAAGAAGCGAAAAAAGACTTAAACAATACAACCAAATACAACTCTTGCTCCACCACTCAATATTTGAAATCAGTGCTCAAAGGGGCATAGCCTGGAGAGGACCATTGGGTTTCCAGGGGGGGGTAGGCATGGTCTAGCTGTGATTGGCGGCAGCAAACGACCTACATCTATCTCTATATGACAACAAGCGATCCCAAATCAAGGAACCAAACACTGTGCTCGTAAGTCACTAACCTGAAAATCCAGATAAAAACGTTCACAAACGCTACTATTTATACACCAACTCGGGACTGAGGCGTTTGTCTGCGTCAAGATTCCCGAAGTGATTTATCAGGATTCCCTGCTCGTCCAATCCAGAGGAGAGAAAGCCAAATTCACATGCAGAGCAGTGCTTAACCTGCAGATGGCGCCACACAGATAGTTTTTGCCCCACAGTCAAGATTTCAACAAAACTCCTGTATATTTACTAAAATGTCATAATAATGACCAGAACAAGCAGAAAGCATTAGCAGACATTCGTTTATACAGTTTATCAGACCCAAAAAGTTGATTTAGGGGCGAGTACCCCTTTAAAATAACAAATAGGACATTTAATTTCATATTGCGCAGCCAGCCTTAGTTGCAACCGTGACCTACAGCATGCCCGTTCAGTGTTCTCTCCCGACAGCCATGCGTCAATTCTGTTGGATCTCGTAACAAGATCCTAAGCAAGAAATTCTGCCGGAAATTCCTCCCCACCCGTGTGACGAAATCAAAGCCAAAGCGCCGAGTATGCTTTGGCGGAAGGCAAAACGGCAGCACGGGCATTTGGGCGGTCGCCGACGGGTGACGGGCATCGGCAAGTAAACGCGGGTCAAATGCGCCATGTCACGGCCATTAGGCCCGACTGCCGATTTGAATGGTCGCCTAACGGCCGCGCTGCGCCGGCGCATTTGGCAGAATCGGATGCGACCAACGGAGCGGCATAAATAATCTTCCATGTCAGCAAGAACACGAGAGATTTATGACATGAGCCAGCCCGAGAACATTTGAGCTTTTCATTCAAGATGCGCACTGCCAATTAGTTGCCAGGACCACATGTGCTTAGTCGCGTGCCAAGCTAAGATGTGCCGAAAAGCCCTGATGCGACTCCAAAAAATGTGGGCTTATTTTTGTCGATATCTTTGTAAAATGTTGGTTGAAGACTTTTATTTGTACGATTTCACTTTTTTTTTTTTTGATTTACGACTAAATTACTGGCAATCTACTTTTGGCAAAGCTTTAAATGAATCCCCAAAAACATTTCCTCCAAAATTTGCAGATTTTTTGGTGTGTTTTTGCGTGGTTTTTTTTGGGTGGGGGGGGGGGTGTTAAATACCATTTCCTTACATTAGACAATGCTATGGCCTGACTAGCTGAAGCACTACTCCATACTTCAGTACAGTTCATTGGGTGGCTCATGCAACAAGATGCCACTAAAATAATAATTGATATACTTGCCATGGTTTTGGCATGACCAAAAAACAGTTCTCCCACCCACCCGAAATAAATCAACTAATTTCATTTTAAATTTAAAATGAAAAAAATGTTCAGACACAAAATCACAAATATGCACGGAGTCATCCATTTCCAAAGATTTCCTCCAAAAATAGCCGACCTTTTGTCAGCTATTCTACTACCATGCTAGGCTAACAAGCAGCTGGGACTGATATTCCAGTGACACACGGGCACGCTCTTGAATGTGTGTCAGTGATCTAATCAAGTCTCTCCGTTGACAGCCACATGAAATGTGTTGAAAATTCGTCGGAAGTTGCATGCAACAAACCAAAAGAGAACTCCTCCCCTCATCAGCCATCAGCAGCACCATCACTCCACTGGCGCCCGAACATTCAATCAAGCTCTAGCGGTGACATCCATTAATTATGAAACAAGCACAATGGCAATGTCGAGCTATAAATGCTAAAATATCAATTTAATGTGGATGTAGAGCACAAGGACACACACACACATATACACACAGGACACGCACCCACTCTAGCTTATGATCTATATGATGTTGGTAATACAAATAGATTTTCAATTAGTGACACATTAGGAGGAGAATAGATCCATCATATATCAGATGAGAACCAGACGAGGCCCTCTTGTTCAATAGCATGTGCCAATAATCCAAATGAGAGCGGCAATTACTCAACTGCAAATAGGGGGCGAAGTTTATTTCAAATATTTAGTACATTATAAAAATGTTACAGCAAGTCCGAATTTAGAGCTGTACAGTCCCACGGTGTGCTACAAAAATGCTAAAAGAGATGCAGTGGCCGCTTTCCCGCATCCTTCCCAGCTCTCCTCGCTTCAACAGATCCCGATTCAAATGATCAGCTCATCGCGAAGCTCTGCAGCAGCCTGCTAATGATGCTGATCATTTGCAATCTGGTGTATTGCAGTAGGGAGAGCTAGGCAAACATGCAGGAAAGTGGCCCCCGAGGACCAGAGTTTGAGAACCCCCCCCCCCCCCCCCCCGGCTGAAAGGATGATCGATTATATGTCCGCCCATCGCAGACCTTTTTAATGGGCTTCGAGAGCAGGGATATTTGTTTTTTTTTTTTAAAGGCGGAGAAGCTCGACTTAACTCACAGTGCTCCCTTGTCGAGTCACGGAGGGGCGCACGAATGGATCCGTCAGTCAGAGACAATTCAACGTTTTTTTAAAGGACGAAAAGGGTCCACGTTGGCCGATGTCATGGTATGGCAAAACCAGTGGGACAAACTACATTATGCCACACCGAAGAAAAGTCAGGAGGTGCTTTGCTTTCAATCACGTGCTCATTCAAATTACACCGACTCAAACATTTGGACGGTTTAAAAACATAGAATAACTAATTAACGATTCCCTTCAACACAAATGGAATAGCTTCTTGATGTTGCTTATTAATTTGCCGCGTGATCATAATTACGCTCACATCCATCGGTCTGTGATGACCTCTGCGTAAAGACACCGGGCTGCTTAGTATTCCAGTCTGACATCCTCTACCCGTGCTAAGTCATCTCACATACATACAAATGTTACCCTGCTGCCTCTTAATTTGACTCCAGGCGTGAGTTAATAAACTCTAATCAATGCTCATATAATAAACACACAGATCAATTGATAATGCTTAACATGAGATTGAGATGGCTCCAGCTACGCTATTTGTCAAAGTTCCTGACCCATGGGGAAGGGGGTGGGGGCGGTGGGGGGCTGAAAGCAGAAATGATTTTACAACTGTGAGGAAGGTTGAAGTTACGCAAGGTCTCACGAGAGAGAAAAAGTGTGGCGCAGCTATTCTGGAAAAAGTACGCAGAAAGAATTAGGATGTAAATAGAATTGAATTAGGAGGCAGTTTGGTAAATGGAAAAAAAAATAAAAATAAAAATTGAAATGAAAAGCAGTCTCAAAGCTAACAGACAGCTACACAAATGTAAGTGGGGTTTATGTTTCAGTTAGCTTAGCACACAGGATGCGCAAAACAATGACATCGTACCACGGCTCTATCCATTCGTCATCAGTTTCTTCTCTGAGGACCAGATAGGAGGCTGGCTAGCTTAGCGATAAACCTCTCAAGTTCCGATCCAGCTACAGTATTTTCCTTCGCCTTGTAAAAATTTGAAAAAGAACTCAAAACTACTCAAACAGGAAGTTTGAGTAGTTTTTCCGCAGTAATGCACAAGCAGTAATCTGTTGAAGCGAGGAGAGCTGGGAAGGATGCGGGAAAGCGGTCACTGCATCTCTTTTAGCATTTTTGTAGCGCACTGCGGGACTGTACAGCTGTAAATTCGGAATTTAAAAGCACACAACACCTTAAAAGCACACAACTCAACAAATATGGAGACTAAAGTATGCTTTTCTTTTCAGTTATCTTAGCATGGAGCAGTAATGCACAAAATATGTGCATTACTGTTTGGCTTATTGGTGTTTTTCCTGCAACATATGGGGAACATAAGATTCACATGTAGCATGAATGTCATCCATCCATCCATTACCCGAGCTGCTTCTCCTCATGAGGGGCGCGGGCGTGCTGGAGCCAATCTCAGATGACATCCAGAAGTAGCCTGGGGATACACCCTGAACTGGTTGCCAGGCAATCACACCTAGGGACAATATGGCAAATATGAACATAGCATGCAAACAAGGACAAATACAAGTTTCTTTCCCAAGTTATCTTAGCCTGTCAAAGTAATTTGAATCAAACCAATCGTTTCACCACACTCGATATATTTCACATTGTAGGAGATTCATTCATTTAGTTACAAGAACGCAGATTTTTTTTTTGTACTTTATGATCAAAGTATCATTCATTACTCAAATAAATGAATACAATTATGACGATGTTCTCAACAATTTCTCACTGCAAAAACCAAAGTTTAATATCTCCAATCTAGGCAAAACATACCCATGTGTAAATCTAGTTAAGACATTCTTCTTTCACATCCATTAATTTTTTTGCAGTCGTGTTGTCAGAAAGACAAATGTTCCTCTTCTATTTGCAGATAAATTTGCCAAAATGAGTGTTCTCCATTTCATTGCTTTTCTCATTTTTTTAAAAGCCAGTTATTGCACAGTTGTTTTAAGAACGAAGGCCAAGTCAAATTCCCGTTTTATATGGCCAGATATACATTCATATATTTATTTTTAAAGACTACTTTTGGCAGTGGTTGAAGAAATTTTGCAGTTAAATTGTCAAGTCCTATCGGCAGATAACTTGCTTAAATTAAGTCGTGTTTCTTATGTAAATTGAGGGGTTGAAAAACAACAAACCCCTCAACTTCCACTTATTTCAACAGCAGTCATGTCACAAAAACAAACATTTGTTACAGCTGCAGCTGTTGTGAAAGCGCGATATAAATCAGCATGCATTGTATTTCCACACATACCAAAATAATCTGAGGGTCGTTTAATTTCCATTAAAACAGTCTCGTTCCCTTTCGGGGCAGTAACGCTTGTCTCTTTCCATCTTGATTCCACAAGCAATTGCAGCTGTTCATGTTTTGTTTTTTTTCTTCTCCTGAAAACTCAGGTATGAGTTGCCCTGCCCCGCTCAGTGCTGCCCTCTTGTGCTAAATCCACTCATCTGATGTGTTTCCCATCCATCCATGTTCTAATTCTTTTCTGTGTTTACCTCCCACATATGGAAACCTGAGCTGAGCATGGACAAAATGTTTGTGTTTTTAGGTGGATCTTAGCTTAATATGCTGTGTGACAACAATTTTGTCCATTCAAGCTTGCCTTGTGACACAGTACAGTTGATACAAAAGCAGATGACAAAAAAATCGGGAGACGACAAGAGATTTTCAGTATATTTGTTACTTTTATTAATTATTATCATTATCAATCTTTTTTTTTCAAGTTTAGCTGCGTAACAAACTTTTTCTTGGCCATCCAATCCCCCAATGTCATTAAAATACACATTTTGCAATCCTAACAAATAGCGTACAGAAAGATAATAAAATAAAATAAGACACGACAGAAAACTACCTTTAAAAAAACAGACAGAACAGTCCCGTTTTACATTAAAAGGGAATCGAAACAAAAACTCTACTGAAAAAATGTTTGATTAAATGTACATTTGCCCATGCATGGTTTGGACCAAACTGGCCTTTTTTTAAGCTCCCTTCTTGAACATGATCGTACCGTCGGCTGCATGCTAAGCTATGTTTGTGTTGTCCCTTCGCAATGAAATGAAGCTCCAACACGACGTTTTTTAGAAACGCACGAAGCTAAAACACTAGAAGGCGTGTAAACATTGACGTGAAATGCCATTCATGTGAATTTTATTGACGCGGAATTACGAAAACGAAATTCGAACATTGTTCAAAACTGCGCCCCCCCCCAAAAAACACTTTTGCAATCGTTTGAAATCGGACGCCAACTCCCAGGGGCTCCCAAAAAGGCAAAGAACAAGAGCGCATGGTCTGACAAAAGATGAAAAAAAGCCCTCCAGTCTTTCCCCATCACTTCATTTCTTTTGCTACATTTCCAAAATGTAAACATGACCGTTTGACTAGCCGCAAAAAAAAAAAATACACATTCACTTCCCACAGTTGAAATTATTGTTATTGGAGTTTAAAATAAGGCAATTTTTGTCATTTTTTTACATGATGGGAGTTTGCGTTTTAGTATTCATTTTATTTTTTTATTCTTTGCAATATTAAAGGCGAACTTTGGAATCAAGCTATTTTTGTAGACCATGTGACCTCTAAGCAGCAGGCACAGTACGAGCTCAACTTGGTCTTGCCAGCTTTATTTACAATTTAGTATGATTTCGTACGAAAAGTAAAACTTGTTTCAGCATTTATTCATTGTCCTCGATATCCAGTTTAAGGTCCGTGTACTAGTTCGTGCTTTGTCCTCACTAGTTAAAAAAAAAAAAGTACACAAGTAGAACGACAATGGCTTACTAATGACATTTTCCCCCACAGTTAGTGCCAATTTCACAAAACTTCTTGACAGAGTAAGATTTGGAGTTTTGTCCATTCTCCATCGGTGAATCACGGCAGAAAGGTGGAATATTGGGGGGGGGGGGGGGGGGCGAGTTCCTACGTGAGCCACACGTAACTTGGTGGGCATGCAAATTCAAAATGTTAATTCAGATGCTTTTGAGTCGAATTATTTTGGTGTCAGAAACTTCTCTTTGACTTGAAATGTCACAAAGGCCTTGTTTCAAGTTTTTATATTGTTCAAATTGTTTTGAAATGTAAAAAAAAAAAGTCATTTTGTCGGCAACCACCTTTTATGTGTTGAATTGATTTGAAAATTCAAAGTTGAGAAATTGGAAAAACTCACAAAATGTGGACATCCATTCGGATAAATGGTGCAATGGTGACTATTTCTATTCGTATCATTCACGTGATGATTGTTGACTTCCATGTTACGTTGGTGACGATGGTGCAGTGTGGAATGCGACCAGATGCACATTGCAGGTCGAGTCATGCGTTCGGTGAATATAAACAGTCATATCGTGTCACTTGATATCGGCATTCTGTTGGAATTGTGCACTTTGGACCGGCGCAAATCCAGCCAAAGTGACAAAAACAGTGAGTAGAAAAAAAAGCATGAGCAGGCACTAGACGGGATTTCATTCACGGATAGAAAAATATCATTCTAAGGCTTATTCCTTCATTTTAGTCCTCAAGTGTTGTTGTTTTTTGTTTTTTTTTTTTTTAAAGTAAGGCAGCAAGGCAGGTTAAGTTTTTCTTCCCCCCCTACCTGGTTATGTCATGACTATGTATGTAAACAGTTGAGAAGTACAAAAATAGTTTGATGTTAAATAACCGTGACAAGAGTAACGAAAATGCAAGAAAAAAAATAGATAGCAGGTGGGAGGGGTATATTTCCTGTGAAGTGATTGCACAGTAAAATGTATCAGTAAGACTACTGATGAGGTGACCTGTAGCACACTGCCTACTGGTTAGAACCCAAACCTTAAAACATTTAAAAGAGTGACCCCGGCCCCCCATAAAAAGAAAAAAAAAATCAGGATGAGAACTAGATTGAGGGTCCTCGGTTTACGCTAGTCCCGATTTATGACGGGGTTACAGACAGTGTGCAATGAACTCGTTTCTGCGGCGGCATCACACTTGTCATAGTGTCATTTGACGGTTTTGTATGAATGAATGTCTTTTTCATATAAATATTGACTGTAAATGATGACTTTACCACTGCGCTGGAATCGGCGAGTGATTGGTGACAATTCCAAGGAAAATGGTGTCAAGTTAAATTTGTGATTTTTAGGACAGAAAGTAACGCTTTCCCACGGGCATAGTCAAAAAGTCATCCGAGTCACAAAATCAATTGAAAATGTTTAATGAACATAAAGACGCAACTTTACCCGGAGGAAGTTGTCAAATTCCAAGGGAAAACCAACGCAATTAATGGAATGAGGAAAATGTTGCGACATTACACAAATCGTCGTCGTCGTCACTTTAGAGGAAAATGCCTAATTTTACGTTAGAAGAAGTCCACGGTCATTTTCCGTGGCTAGAATGGGAATATTTCAAGACAAAAGTCCATTTCATGAAGTTGATTTTGCAAATTATATGTTCAAAAATTGACATGCGTCATGTTGAAATTGAATCCATGCATGCGGTAGCCTCAAGCACGGAAGCCCAGACTTCTCTCTGCCCGGCCACTTATTCCAGTGGGATCCCAAGGCCTTCTCAGGCCAACCTGGAGACGAGAGGTCGTCCCTGGGGTCTCCTCTCGGTGGGACATGCCCGGAATACCTCGCTAGGCTGGCATCCTAATCCGACGCCAAACTCCCATGCGCCCCTCAAGGACCCTGGCGAGAGTGTGGAGCTGGTCCACATTTACATGGCCCACAGCTTCGACCAGCCGCCTCGACAACGGCGGCACGGGACGCGGTCGGGACTGGCATCTTCCTTTCCCTGTCGTCGGAGCCGAGACACCAGCAGGTGGTGATCGATTGACATTTCTACCCATCGCTTCACCCGAGGGTTCGAAAGCGTGCAACTCCGGAGTGGAAGAGAGTCTCGGCGTCCCCAGAGCTAGTTTCTGTAGCCGGGGATCAGACCGCCAGGGTCCCTGGCCTTTTTGCCGCCGCCCAGCTCACAGGGCACTAGACCCCACCCACCCACCCCCATGAGCCTCATGGCTGCAACAGGCGCTCGCCAGCGAGCCCCACCTTCCAGGTTGAGATTGGTTAAGAATTGAAATTCACGGTCGAAATTGTGACACGAATCGTCAACGTATGACAATAAATGAGATTTCGACATGGTTCAATTTCACAACGAATGGGATGACAGACACGACTGAAGGCGTCGTTTTTGATGCTCTTAGTCCTAATTACTTTGCCGCCATAGGAAAAGGACTCGTCGAAAATCGAGGACCCCCCCCCTGCCGCCCCCTCCCCCTAACCGTGAGAACATAATGACATCAGCTACATCATGTACATGTTAAAAAATATATATCATAAAAACATTCCAATAATAAAAAATAACAAGCAGGCGGGCTGGTGTGCAACACGCGTGACCCCTGAGGAGTGAAATAGCAAACCTTCATTTTGTTTACATCCATGATCGGGGACGGACGCGCCCTTGACCCTCACACACACACACACACACACACACACACACACACACACACACACACACACACATCTGTAACATGTAATATTTCCATAAAGAAACCTACCCACCCCCCCAAAAAAAGAAACACTTATTCTGTCGTACCAAGTCTGGAAGGAAAAAAAAGCATTTGCCTTTACAAAATAACATATAAGAAAAGTGTAGGAAATTGCATGTTTTTTTGTAATAGAACAATCTTATTATTGTCATTCTTATTAATATTCCTATTATTATGGTTGGATACAAATGTTAAGCAGGTTAATTAATAGATTGTTGTTTTGTTCTATCATCAGGCAGGCAAAGGCAGCCAGGCACGTCGCGAGGATCACGGCACGGAGGCAAATAGGAAATCGTCACTTGGTTCCGTCCACGTGAGACACGGAGAACGTACGCCGGTTTGTACCGCTGTAAAAAGCCGCAAAGCCGCTCTGATACCATCAGAACCGTTTCTGTCGAGTCATCGTTTCTCCGTGAGTTTTCTCCCATCCGAGCGGCACTTCGCAGGGTGATATTTTCTATTCCAGCATTCGGATGTGTTTTGCACAGCTCGCCTTCGGGAGCGCGCGTGATGTTCTCGAGGGGCATCAATGACCCTCCGTGTTCCCCTTGTCCGGCTCTTCATCGCCCTGGAACGCCATCGTGCTGCCGTCAGACATCATTTTGCTCCCTTGCTCACTTTCGTCTGTGGCGTCGTCGCAGGAAATGTCTTTTTTTGCACCGTGGGGGACATCGCCGCCTCCGACTTTTTCCTCCGCTTTCGATTGGGCCATCAAATCCTGATTCTTCGGCGTCAAATCCGGATGCTCCGGTTCCAAATCTCGATGTTCGGCCTCCAAATCCAGATGCTTCTGCGTCGCGGCGGCGTTCTGATCCTTCGCCGGCAGCGTCTTTTTGTCCGAGTGGCGGTGTAAGCCGCGCTGTATGTGCGTGGTGAAATCGTAGCGGTCGGCGCAAACGTGCAGGCAGAAGCCGCACTGAAATGGTTCCTGGTCACCGTGACAACTCATGTGCAGCGCGTACATGACCTCATCCAAGAAGTAGATACCGCAGTGCAGGCAGCGGTTGCTGGGCTCGTCCTGGGTGGCGACGTCCGCGGTGGCGCGGGCGGACGGGTTCCCGTCTTCCGCCTGCCGCCTGGCGCCGCTTTCCTCATCGTCAACCTTCAGGCTTTCGGATGAAGGAGACTCTCGCTTCTTTTTTTCCGCAGAATCGGTGGCGTCCCGTTGGCGTATGGCGAGGTCCAAAGGCGCTTCGCTCTCCATGGACGACGACGACGAGGTTTGAGGGTGGAGAGGCGGGGGCGGGTATTGGGCCGGGGCGGGCGGCGGCGGGAGCGGCGAGTATGGCGAGGCGCAGTAAGGCAGCGCGTAGCTCGGCGGGTGGTGCGGCTGCACCGGAGCCACCATGGCGCCCAGGTAGTGCGCGTTGTTAGCTAAACCGGCCGCGGCGCCGAGGTTGCCCATGCCGGAGGCGGCGGCCATCTTGTACTTGGTCCAGAAGCGCAGCCAGTCGGACTCGGGCGTCAAGTCCGGCGAGAGCGTGAGGGGCAACGGCACCGGGAATAGCGGGTACTGGTACTTCTCAATGGGCGAGCCCGGCGGAGAGTAACTGGACGGTTTGGATGGCCGCATGTACTTCTCGATGGGACTCCCTCTTTCCGAGCTGCCCCCGGAGCCGACTTTCCCCGCTTCAACTTTGGCCAGCACGTCCGCCACCTCGGAGGACGGCGGGTGCGACGGGAGCAACAGCGGCGGCATGCGGCGGTGTATCTCCAGCGTCTGGTTGGCCAGAAAGGCCTGCGTGGAGCGCGGCGAGCGCGAGCGCGGCGACGGCTGCTGCTGCTGCTGCTGGCTCTTGACCGGCGCGCAGCTCCTGTCCGCCTCGTCGCCGTTGACGCGCTCCTCGCCGGTGGCGCGCTGCTGCTTGGGGGCGGGGTTTTCGGGCGGCAGCGCGTCTGGGTTGAGGCGCTTGCGGGTGCGTCGGCGGATGATTTGCTCGCCGTTGTTCTGCTTGATGATGTTGAGAGGTCTGGGCGTCTGCAACACAAGGCCAACAATGTCAGAATCGGACTTAGATCCATTTCTGCTACCCGGACGTTGGGTACAACCGATCACCGCACGACAAGGTCGGTGAAAGCGGGACCCAAAACACCCCAGAGTTGAACCTGTACCTCCTAACTGTGGGCCAGACGTGCCACTAATTTACCGAGGCCAGCAGACCATCACTTTGCACGTCATCTTTTCATTTCCTGCCTAGTTCCTACACTGACCACAAGGTGGAGTCCTCCTGATAATTTAATGGTAGTCCAAAATTAACCAAAAGGGAAAAAAAAAATTGTAAATAAACCTCTCAGCGGGGTATCCATTTAAAAACATGTTTATGATTACAAATACTACTTGAGGCTACTTTAGATCAGGGGGTCAACAACCTGATGCGTCGCCTCCAAGGACCAGTGGAGCACCGTATTCTAAAAATAGCTCACCGGTGGTGATGGGACAGGATGATTTTCCTGGAATGTTGTACAAGCGATTCTGTGAGCACTGGCAAGAGACTTAACAACAAATAGTGTTGCATATTGATAGCCATCTGTTTGCTAATTATCAGCAATCATTAATATGATTGGTTGGTCTTCACAGAAATGATCATCATTCAAAACATGATGACATGATTAAAGGTAACCCTGGTGGTGTGCATCGCATTAATATCAAAGAAGTGCCTCTGAGTTTCAAAAAAGGTTTTCAACCTTGGTTTGGATTGAATTTTGAAATGATTTCGACAGAGCTTGTCCTCAGTGAGGTTGCGGCTGAAGTGGAGCCGACGCCAGTTGAGCTTGAGGGAAAGGGCGGGATCGACGCTGGACTGGTCACCAGTCAAACACAAACAGTCATTCACACATACACAAAAAATAATAATAATAATTTAAAAAAAATAACTCCCCTGTTGACAATCAGTCTGAAATGAACCAATCGGAACTTGAATGAAAGCACACTCGGAGTCAACGGAAGCGTTTGAGCGCCGAATGAGACAGAACAAGGAGAAAGTGATTCACGGCGTCAAAAGAAAGCGTGTCCATTTCAATCGCGAGCCCACCGAGGCGACAAGAGTGAATACAAACGGCGAGGCGCTCCCTCTCGCACCCGCAATTCCATATTCATAACTCTCCCCGTGCACTCTCACTCAGACAGCCCCCCCCCCCTAGCTGCGATCCTCCCTAATAATGTGTGTCGAGTAAATAAAACTTTTATCGCGGCATGTAAAATATGGCCGTCGTGGCGAGAGGGGAAGGACCCAACGGGACGACGGCGGCGTGGTTTTAAACCTTATTTCTGGCGTAGCATCACTACCCTACTCATGACACATTTGTGAACTATACCAACAGAAATGATAGCAACCGTATTGATTTTGATTATGGCATTTTTTTTCTACATTTGAACGGCAGAGTTGGACTCATATTTCAAGATATCGTCCTGTAATTCGCGTGGCCCGACCCGCAGTTTGAGCCTCCATTGAGGGATTGTCAAGCAGGCGGCGCCTTTATTAAATCAACTCTGCGGTATATGACGGTGGAAGCACCTCGCGGTGGAACAAGGCCGTCTTAAAAAGTCAATATGCAAACATGTGCCGATGCGTGAAATGACTCCAAAGTCCGCGAGAGCACGTCTGAGGCGATGCGCGCTCGAAAGCCAGCCGATTCCGGAACCCGGGTGTCGTTATCTCATCTGTAATTCATGCCGTCTAATTAAGTTTGGGATTTCCATCGTCTTTCCCCAGGCTGGAGACGGCCGGTCGGCTCGGTTCACGCCACAGCGCTTTGCGCTCCAGAGGAAGCCGACTCGAGGTCTGCGACTCCCCGGCAGCCAAATCAAATATACTTTGCACAATATTATGTTTCCACAGCAGGAGTCGCAGAGCGACGGATCTTGAGGGAGCACAATTTGCAGCGTTTATTTGGTATGCTAAGGGTGAACAGATGCGCGGTCTTCTGGAGCCTCGGACCGCCGAGCGCAGTGTAGTGCTCTCGCTACCGCGCGTGATTAGCCATGTTTCCACTCGGACTGAACAATTCCTCAAATCCAAATCGAACTTGCTATGTATTAGAAGCCAACCGTTGAATCGCTTCTTGAATCCATTTTCTCAAAAGCAGACAATGCGCCTTGTAATCCGATGCGCCTTCTATATGGATCAATATTCTGATTTCTTGGATGTAGTATTTTAAATGGTCTTTCAAGCGCTTTATTACAGCTGCAGTCAGTTGTGAAAGTGCGACATCAATAAAGCTGTATTGTATTGTATTCCCTTTAGCGTAGCTCCATCTGGTGGATGTATAGTGCAAACGCAGCCACTATGGTAGCTTCTATTCTATGCGCCTTATAATGTGGTGCGCCCAATATATGAAAACGGTTTTAAAATAGGCCATTCATTGAAGATGCACCTTCAACTCCGAAGTGCCTTACAGTGCGGAAAATAAGGTAATTTATTGCTTGCTTTTGTTCATATGTATGGGAAGAGGGCAAATAGAAAAAAAAGGCATATTTAATTGCAATCGCAATATTGGGAAATTTTGAATGTTTCCACCACACTGTCGAATCGGTGTTTGGATTCTCAGGGTGTCCAAAAGGTTTGAGAATCCCTCAAGGTTATTGAAGGGGGGAAAAAAAAAAACAACTACAATTGTGAACGGGCCGAGGATGCGGGCTCACCGAGTGCAGCTTCTGATAGAGGCCGCAGGCGTTGCAGACGTAGCCGCCATTGGCGTTCTTTCTCCACAGCGACGTCTTGGTCGTCAGACAGTTGGCGCAAAAGACACCGCTGCCTCTCCGCCGCTGGAGCACCACAAAGAAAACACGAGATTGACATCAGGGAGAGGGCAAAGGTCAACACAAACGGACGATGAAAAGTAAAGACAGAAGAGGAGTTTGGAAAGGTTGTTTTGCAGGTAAATCATGAACGAAATGAGTGGACGAGCGCACTGTGTCGAACAGAAGGGGGCGCGAGGTGAACGGGCCGATCGGCGTGGCAACGTGCTCCATCACTGTAATGAGCCAATCACAGCGTTTCTCCATCCCATTAAGTTTGTGGTCCCCCAGGTCGCCGCCTTTACGATGTTGCTACCTCATCCTTTTCTCCTCCACCATGCCAACCATCGCCTTTATTTTCTTTTATACCAGTCCATCAATATCCACTTGCAATTTTGTTTTATATTGACTCTCTTTTTTTTTTTTTTAATGCTTCACACAGCATAGAAAATACAGTGGGGCATTGGCTGTAGAGTTTCATTTGTTCCAGTTCTCTCCATATATCAAATCGATTTTCCAGCATGGAAATTAATTGAAATATCACAAATCCGTTGCCGAGCCTGGTTTTATGGGTGAGGCCAATCTTGGAAATGGGAGCTGGTCTCGTCGTTGCACTGATGAATCAGGAAAAGTTTCAATGTGCAAAAAACCGAAACCCTCCCCAAAAACAACAACAACAAAAAACACGCACCTTTTTTGTCAAAATTGTCTTTGATTTAGACCAGTAGGCATCTGAAAGATGCCACTTGTATTGTTTTCTGCACTTAACTTGAAAATGACAGATATGATTGAAAGTATAGAGTTCGCCCAGTGTAGTTCTCAGTGGCTACAATGAAGTCGCCGGTCTCACACGCACTGTAACATTCGTGACGCGTGGCGGTAAAATGCGTGACCTAATGAGTGACGTTAGCAGCTCTGACTCAGGATTAAAATTTTTGCTGGCAGCACAAACAAGAAAAGTTGGGCCAGTGTTCAAATCAAGCCAACAATGCACCGCATTTGGCATTGATGTCCATTTTTTTTTTAACTATAAGAAGTACAGCTCCATAATGTTTTCACTCGTATAAATGCTACAAAATTGTCTCTCTCTGTGCCTTGCCATCTTTGGCATTCTCTCCTCCTGTCGACTGTCCGCCAGGACCTTCTCCTGTCAAGGCAGCCATTTTCTCGCTTTATGTTCTTGACACAGTGGAGATTTCAGCATACTTTTGGGGAGCAGGTGGGATTCGGGGGGGGAGTCGAAGCAGCCGGTGCAATCACATTTTCACAAAAAAAGCGCCTTCACTTCACTCGGGGACTCTCCGAGCTGTTGCGGATGGAGCCATGAGCAGATCTTCCAAGAAGCATCTGTTTTCGGGGGGGGCAATGGGCACGGCGCTGCTACATTTTCAGGTTTTTTCTTGTTTTTTGGGGGGTGGGTCGCTAGAAATGTGTTATTCTTGAAGAGTTAGGGATGCAAATGGGAAAAAAAATTGAATCTGGCTGTCATCAATCACAATTAGAAATTGTTCTTTTTAATTGAGTGTTAATTTTCCTCATTTTTGATATAGGAAAGGCAATGAAATGGCGATCTGTGTTGTGGATATGTTTGATCATCATACAAAATTCTTAAAAGATTTTTAGGCTACTGTGTTAACAAAGTTAACAAAGTTGATTAAAAAAAACAGGACTTAATTTTCTTTAAAAAAATTCTTGATATTATAATTGAGTGTGTAGCAAAAATCATATAGCATGTGGATAAAAGTGTTGGAAACAAGCTCCGTCCTTTGTTTCTAGTAATGACGCAATGAGACGGCATGAAGTGCACGTGAAATGTAGTCTAGAACTAAACACGCACCACCTCTTGATCTAAACAACACATTGTTTACACTAACTCGGAGAACAAAGTAAAACCTCGGCCAAATGAGCCACATGCTGCTTCGCCGAGCCTCAAGCCATGACGACCTGATGACATGTAGCAGCCCGCTCTGGTACATTTCCATCGCGCGGCAAACACCCTTAGACAGCCGCCTGCTCAAAACGACGAACTCTCCACAAATGTTTGTTGAATGTTCCTCCTGTTTCGCAACAATGTTTTAAAGATGGGACCAGAAGTTTTTTTTTTTTTTTGCCAAGCAGTGATTTAAAGTGCTTTCGCTCGCTCTACTTTAAAGCTCCACCGACATAATATCAGACATTGCAAATATTTGCAGGCTAAGACGTTTATTTACCCCGGAAAGCCTCCGCGCACCCTTCTCCGAGTGAATCGGAAAGGGGTGGGGGGGTGATTAAACATCCTGTTCCAAACATGTAAGGAATAAACAGCACAAGGCTAATATTGGGATTCTTTATGGTGTATGTGTTGCTTTCTGACACGGGACCCTGCACGGATCCAAATCCTCTTGCTGGCAAAGCACCCTGAGCGTGCGCGCGCCCGCGTGTGTGTACACACACCATACGGTCACCACATGTAGCGAGACGGAGCCAGGTGATTGATTGATGTACACTTCCTCTTCGAGTGTGTGAGAGAAATGGTGTGTGTGTGTGTGTGTGTGTGTGTGCGCGTGCGAGAGCGCGCGTGCGTGTCGTCCTCCACAGGCCCGACAATGTGTCTGTCATCAGAATTTAGCTTCTCTCCGAGCGAGCCAAATTACTCGCATATGGCCGCGCAGCTGCCCCTCCTCCGTACGGGACGCTGGGCGGACAAACGGCCCGCACACATGCACAGAATTCATCTTGAGCGGAATCAACGTTTTATCTGTTAAGGATAGCAGCCAGGCTGTGCGCTACACAAACATCGAAAGGCAAGACGACAGAGGCACGCACACACATCGCAGCGTTGACCAGATGGGGATGCTTTGTTTTCGCAGGAACTGGACAAAATTTCTCTGCAAAGTCAAATGTCCCCACAGTTTCAGATGGGATGGTGAGTTAGGCAGAAACGTACACACACGACGAGCGCAGTGCTCATGCGCATCAGCCAAAACGTCCCTTAGTAAAAGGTGCCATGTCACGGTTTGTGCCCCGCAATGACAGAAAGACGCTGACACAAACGCACACAATACGTCAAGTTAGGTAAGGCAATACAAATGAGTGTGTGTGTGTGTGTGTGTGTGTGTGTGTGTGTGTGTGTGTGTGTGTGTGTGTGTGTGTGTGTGTGTGTGTGTGTGCGCGTGTGTGTGTGTGGCCCAATGTCGCCCTGACTGATGTCAGGCCACTACCTCTCGCTTGCATGTAAGTTAGCTCCGGGGTTTGTAAGTGACATCTACTTATCAGCTGCCTATGACACCGTTCCATTTGTACCAAACACAAACAAAACCCGAAGAAGGAAAGTTCATTCTTGGCCAACATGCTTCTCGTACAAAAAAAAAAAAAAAAAGAAAAAAAATAATCTTTGCAATGATCGTTCATCTTTGACTATGAAATAGCAACGCGGATTCATATTTATTCTAGTGAAGACGTGACGCGGAGGCTCAAAAAGCGCACAGTGCAACAAACGGTGTCAAAGGGCAAATGTCAACAATATTCAGTGATCTTTTAAGTTGTGTTTTTTTTCTTCCCCGGAGCGCACACAAAGCTTTCCGACGCTGAGAGTTTTATGGGAACAACAAGAACATGAACAACACAAGTCGGCATGTTCCGCATTGAAATGCCAACTCATCACATGAAAGCACTTAAACTGGATTTGCGGAGGGATGATGCGCTTGGAGAATTTTTAGGTATGTTCATTTTATATATTATATTTAGTTTTATTTTTATTTTTATTGCTGTCCTTTATTACAGCAAAGCATGTTTTTAGAGAAATGTGTAGGATTTTTTCATACAATATTCATTTGGAGAAAAAAATAATCATTTTTTAAATTAATGCATTGCATTATATGCTTTAGACAGCACAATTGCCACCGTGACTTTGAATGTAATCGCATACTAAAGTTCTGCGAGAGCACATTGAGGAGGGGAAAAAAAAAACATGCCCGGCAGACTCCAATAAATTGTAAAAAGTCTTTTCTTGCACAAGAAAATGACATTGGATTCACTTCTGTCTTCTCCAGAGCGCAGATTGCGCACACACGACGACGTGCCGTTATTTAATCAGCCCACAACGCTACTCGCCGAGTGAATTAAAACGAAATTCCTTCCCGACAAGTCCCAAAAATCCCATTCGCCGCATCAGTCTCACGCTGCGCACACGCATGGAAAGGAAATGTATACACTGAGCTTGTTAGACACGACGACACAAAGTTACTCACCGCGGCGCACCCAGCCGCATCTGGGAGCAGGCAACCGTCATGTGACCGGCATATGCTTCTACTGTGCGAACTTCACGGAATCATTAGGTTGGCGTTGAATGGATGTAAAGGTGATGCGACTGTTTTCAACGGCAGCTTTGGCAGGACCGACGGACGGCCAAGCAGACTGTTGCGCAACGAGCCGCCATCGATGATAAATACGTAAGCGGGCCATTCGACGGACTTTGGGAAAAAGTCAGACGAGATAAGGGGGCGCGCGCAACAAATGCGATACTAGTGTACTTCCTGCATTCCGAAATTATATGGCGAGAGCCGGCGCGGCTATCGCCAAAAGACCACAACAGCTTACGTCTCGCGCGCTGACAAATTGACACGAATGGACGGCAGCCCGAGAAGAACAGATAAAACATTGGCGCTCCAACAACATGTGGCGCTTGCCTTGCGGAATCTATAACGTGGTTGACGCGGCTCCAGGAAGAAACCCAAACAAACAGTGAAGGCCCAGCAAAGTCAAAGCTGAGATTTGTCTCGTAATACATTCCCCGTGCTGTGTGTGTTTTAGCTAGCCTGCGTTCTCCTTTTTATGATTACAGACCCGAGTAATGATTCAATATTTGATGATGAGACTCCTAAAGTGATTTCATAATGTAAGCTAATATATTCCGACTGCTTGTGCAAGCCGCCGTCTGCCATGGTGGCATTTGATTGACAGTTAACAGTCGAGCGTGGCGAGGTTCGGCGCATTCGGCAAACACGCCCACATCGCTCAGGGGCCTTGTTTTAGATACTTGGGTGACTTTTCTCATCATTCAAATTGGTCATGGGCTTGTTAGCAACACGCCTCTCTGGGGAAGACAACAAGACATTTTTAACGCCGTTGTTTTTGCTTTACAGGGTCTGCAGCATTTAATCAGTGCCCCCTTCCCCAACCATTTTTTTGGGGGTTGTTTTTAAATCTAGCTCGGGCTTTTTGAGCGGCGGTGGAAAGGATCCCTGGACCTTCAAAGTTTTGGCCACAACTACGAGGAAACCTGCCCACGTGACCCAGCCGGCCGGACTTCCATTAATGCACAACAAAGGCGCGTCTTTGCAGAAGAAAGCTAACAGTGCAGACAAGGTCCATAGCAATGAGCATTTATGAGGAAATCCCAAAATTTAAGAACTTCCTTGTTGGGGAGTTCATCAAAACCGTCCATTGTGTAATCCTCATAAATAACCGACGAGGTAACAAGGCCTGGGAAACTGTTACTTCTGTCGAGAGAACAACCAACTTCGACTATTTCAGGTTGAATTTCAGATGAGTCAATTGGAGACATACTACAAAGAAAAAAAAAAACACATCCATGTAGTGACATAAGTGGTTCGCATAAAAAAAAAAAAAAAGTGGAGCTTGAAAGTCCCTTTTTTTTTCTTTTTTAAATAGAACACGGCCATTGTTTGTCCCTGAGCACCTTGCGCTCCATTACACATAAGCAAGCTTATAGTAAGAGACCACACCAGCAGGCTTTGGACTGGCAGCGCAAACGCTATCGCTGCAGCACATTCGGCGACCCCCCCCCCCCCCCCCCCCCCCACATCCTCTTCCTTTCTCTCTTTGGAGCTTAAGAGTAAATCTCATTGCAGGACAATAAAGGCTGTGTGGCGATATACGTAAGAGGGTTTCAAAAGCAAGGCCCGGGCCGATTGACGAGGAGGCCGGAATCGGGCGAGCTCCACGTTTGAGCGGGGGAAGCGTTTAATGATGTTTCAAAAGAGCACATTAGCTTAGCAGCACTTTTTTTTTTTTTTTTTGTCTGACATTATCTGTTTATCCACCTATGCACGTAAGAGAATAAGCCGTGGCTTCCATTGACTACGTCAGCGTTCATCCTTATTTCAAGTCGTGGTACTTTTTTTTTTTTTTTTTTTTTTCCTGTTTGACGCTTTTAGATTTCTCTCATGTCAAAATTGTCTCCGAGGTTGGCGAAATACTGCTTCTAATGCATTATTCAATCTGGAAGGGTTGATACGTCGTCGTGGACTGTCAGCAGGAGTCCTGTATTAAATCTCTACATGTGGTTAAGGACATTACTCAATGTCTAAAGCGAACCCCCCACCCCCGCACACACACACAAACACACACAAAATGGTGTCTGGAGAACAGTGACCCACTTCAAACTGTCCAGATTGGTGAGAAATGTAGTTTGCATATTTCATCCTGGGAGCGAGGATCCCATCGGCGGACTAGCTTTACTTATCCAGGACAGCGTAACCTTAACCCCTTCTCACGTTCCGAGCGCCCAAAGGAAAACGAGCAAGAGGAAGTTATTGCATGTACACCCTTAATACCTGCGGCCTGATCCACTGGCATTAAACAACTAATTAACTGTCTGGGCCTTCATTTCTCTTGTTTATCTGAGAAGAGACCATCCGGTGGATTCCCACACTGCCGACCCCCACGTGACTGTTCGGGGTCCAGGGAACGTCCGTCACTCCGTGAAAACGCTGCTGTGAGGAGATGCTGACGGAAACCTCAGATGGGTGTGAGGACACATTTGATTTGGGAGCGCGTGTCGGGAATAAGAATTTGAGCGGTAAATTGCAATTGATGCCAAATGAAAGTTGGATTTGGGCAAAACATATCCAGAATGTGGTTCCTTGGAATACGAACACACACACACACACAACAATGTCAATGTGGAGCGACGACCTGTCAGAGTCGACTGGAATTGTCTTTTTGGGAGCTGGAACATGATGTATGATCATCTTTAATACTGCGCAAAACTCGAACGCTTTAAATGAAGCCTGGTAGGTCAGGGAGAAGGATCTCGATTTGATTTTTATTTGTTTCATACAAAAAAATGAGTACTTGACTCGTGGTAGTTCAATTTTTGGGGATTCCCCCCCCCACCCCCGCCGCATTGTTGAAAGACACAAATGCAAATCTTCCTTTTTGCATTTATGCCTGCCACGGCCTTCATCACAAGACTGACCTTGTGGAGTTGATTAGAGTTCCGCGTTTTAATGACGAGTCATTAAAGTTCATTGCATTGCTCGGTCTAAATGCAATGACTACCGTTCAAAATGGATCCCAATTCAGTGTCATACATCATCATTCTTGTAATATTTGGCCTTTTTTTCTGCAAAAGGCTGCTACATTTAAAAAAAAGAAAAAAAGTTGAGAAAAAAACAAAACAAAAATGTAATAACCTTCCTTTTGACAGAGCTACCATCAGGGGCCCTTGAGCTCAATTGAAGAACCGCTGCTCGATAGAGTTGCACAGATTTCCTAAGCGATACCTTGCTCTGATGCTAAAGCAGTGCGAGAAAATGGTGGCGATGTCAGGAATGAAGTTGTCAAAAAATAGCACAAAACTGACCCGACAGGCAAACTAACACGGCTGTGAACACCGGCATGTACTAAGCTCATCCCAGCCTGACGCTAACACCTGCGATGCTAATTGTTTGACACCGTGGAACGTTAAACAAGGTGTGCGCACATCGCCGGTCGTACGTCTTCATTTCCAAACGTTCTTGGACAAGCAGAGATTTGCCTAATTGCGATACGAACGAGGAACGGGAAGCAAAGCCGTTAAATTGAAATGATTGTGACGACGAGACGCCGGTGGCAACGGGAAGGAAGGAGGGACGCGAGCAAAAGCGTGTAATGGATGGCACTTTACTGTATTAAACCTCGCAACGACCTCGCGCACTTGCCGCTTCCCCCCCAAATGACTTCATCTCTCCAATTAGTGCTACAAACAAGATGGAGGAGGTGCGGGGAGGACAAGGAGGAGGAGGAAGAAGAGAATGGACACTGTAGATGACAGAAAAGAAGTGACGCACACTATTAAAACAATGACATTGATGACCAGCGTAAAAGTCCATCAGGACATCAGCAAAAAAGAAGTTGAGCTCCAAGTGCCTCTTAAAGAATTACGATATCGCCCAAAAAATAAATAAATAAATCGGATTAATTTCAATTCCGTTTACCGTTGTTGTTTAACTCATTCACTCCCAAAGACATTTTTAAACGTCTTTTCAGACTTGGTCCAGAATTGGCTGGTATTGAATGAGTTTTAATAACGCCGATTTATTGATGAGTTTTCAGTTTTTGAAATGAACTAGATAAGTGTGCTTTACGACCACAGTGTCAGAAATCAAATGTGGCGATGCGGCGAAACCGTTACATTCAAAATTCCTCCCTACCTTGGACCCGTGGTAACGTCTGTACTTTCCAACAGTGCATCGGTGTGTGAGGGCGGGTGTGATGGTGCCATGGGTCACGGTAGCGGGAAATGAGCAAAAGTGAGTGGGCAACGCGGTCAAGGTGAATGACAAGCAGAAGACGGTGAAGAGAAAGTGCGGCGTGAGCACACGCGGCGATCCAAAAATCAAACTGTAACGCGAGAAATATTCCTAATTTGTCTTTTTTTTTTTTTTTTTTTAAATGCCCAACATTCCAGGTTATACAGCCATCTGATATATTTTTAATTTAAAAAACTGGGGTGAGCGCTAGAGACGAGCAACACTCCGGGGCTGCGCGGCCCAGTAAGTAGTTCACCAATATCAATGCGCTCCATCAAATTGAAGCCAAAAGGACGCATGATAAGGCCAGCTAGCTCATTAGGGCCAACTCATCAAAGTCCTGACAAAACAAATGGAAAATACTCTGAGCTGTATAATGAGAGAACGTGCCCACCCCCCCCCCCCCCCCTATCCCCCACTCCTCCTTTGCTTAAAAAGAATGAAAATTACAATTTAAATTACAATTTGGCTTTCAGGACATTGTATTTAGCCAACAAGAACAACTTTTCCCCAAACTGCAAAAACAGACAATGGATTTAACACCCAAAAGGTAAACTACCTTTCCAGAGTTGTTGATCTCAACAAAACAACATCAATCTTGAAAAGAAGGTAAAATTGTTGTCATCCGACGAGTCACGAGCGATTGTCTCCGTTTTCACTTGCTTGAGAACGACGGCAAATTCAGACGGCTACGATTTAGTAACCATGCAACAATGTGACTTTAAAAAAAGTATTCGCGGCCGCGGTCGCGTAATAGCCACTGACATCACCCTCAGTGATAAAGACCGCCTGAAATGAATGGAAGCTGCCGACCTCTGACCGTCATTACCGCGGAGGCGACCGCTCACTTGCGTTTGTACACGTCAGCCGCAACGCGAGAGCCTTGCGGAATCATCTCTCTATTGACAAAGGCCGTCGGACTGTGAGTTGGCAATGTCCCGCGGCTGCGTCCGTCAATCAGTTGACTGAGCAGAAGCGGCTTTTGTATGATTCAACCGGCAAGATTGTACGTGCGGTGAAAGCTCATGGCGAGGCGGCGATGTTTGAAACGTTTCAGCTGCTGAGGTCGCATTATTAATTATGGTGAGTTTGGAGGCGTGGCTTAAGTCAGAATGCCTGAAAATTGCTTCACCGCTCCCTTTTTTTGTTGTTGTCGTGCTCTTTAGCTTAGCTCCGTAGTTTGCAGCTGAAACATCTCGTATCCGCAGCTTGTATCCTGCATTTAAGAGGACAAACAGTACTGCGGTACAAAAAAAATTAATTTGTCATTGCGATATTTTGGGTATGGGCACAAAGCAAAAATAAAATGCAATCTACAAAGATTTGTCCCCGTCATCTCGCAATCAGGGTTCATTACTCTACAATTTCAATTTCTCGCTTACTGAAATGCTTGAATAGTCCATTTGGAATCGGTTGTGCTCCTACCAAATCGATTCGTGCATCAGGAATGAGAAGAGCATCAAAAGTGCAAAGTAGACATTTTCAATTTCAGGGAAGTCTTGATGTTGAATTGATGATCAACGCAAATAACGACTTGACTTTTAAAACTCAGCTCACCTTTAAACCGACTCGCTGGACTTTTCTGAGAGGTCCGAAAGTAATCAAGCGTAACCTTCTACGGGTCCACCTTACAATGGGCGGCGGTCACATAAATGTGCTGAGCTTTGTATTGATTGAGTAATTTTGGGGCAGATTTCTAAGACATACTTGAATGCCATTGCTAAGAGGCGATAAATGTTTAACCGTCCCCTGCGCTGTTCAGCATGTGTAGTCTTTGCATATTTAACGCATAAACGAGTCGACGTCGGCACCGAGGCGGCCGCTGATAGTAAGTAGGCGGCCGCACCTGGGGCTTATCTGACATTTTCCACTTGGAAAGAGCCCCGGGGTGGAGATGGGAGCCTCACTCGTCAATATCAGAAATACTCTTGCACGCATCCGCACTCGGGCGGTTGACGGTCATGCTCCAGCTGTGGCGACAAACCAAACAGATCAGCGAGCCTCGGAGGAGGCCGTACGCGTGTCCGCCGCGGCGTAATCGACGCCTCAACTTTGTGCCGCTCGCTCCAGGCGGCCACGTACGAGAAGCCGGCGCGTTAGCCGCGCGACGCGACGAGAGCGTTGACAGATCGTCACGCTGCGCTTCACGTCAACTCAAACGGGGCGTCCAAATCTGGCACCGAGGACGAGCTTTTTGCGTCTGAGGCCCTTAATTGGACCTGAGCGGGCATCTTCACGCGAGGCACCGAGCCAAACATAGCCAACCATCAAACCTGGCCTCGCATCAAGCGGGGGCCCCGCCACCTCCAAAGACGTCGCGTCAAACGCGTCAATCAAAGACACAAACTGGCAGGACGTAACCGTGCGCTACTTTTAGACCGTCTCTGTAAAGTGCCTTCATCTCAGCAATCTGCTAACTCGCTCTGTCACTGACCTCATCTCTCTGGAGCTTTAAAAAAAAAAAAAAAAAATCAATCATTCAACAGATATTTACAGAATATCTTCTCGTGGGCTTTGATCATCCCGTTGAGCCGTGAGCGAGAATGGCGCTAGCTTGAAACGCTCGATGTTGATAAAATGGGCATTTAAAATTGGGAAACCATGGAAGTGTTTTCAAAAAATGTCTTTGGGATAGAGTTCGGATAAATCCGTAGGGAACACATAATATTAGAAGCTTAGCCGTTGAAGTTCGTTGTTTACCAAACTCCGGGTGCTCCGGTTTCCTCCCACATTCCAAAAACATGCATGGCAGGCTGATTGAACACTCTAAATTGTCCTTAGGTGTGAGTGCGGGCGTGCATGGTTGTTTGTCTCTGTGTGCCCTGCGATTGGCTGGCAACCAATTCGGGGTGTCCCCCGCCTACTGCCCGAAGACAGCTGGGATCGGCTCCGGCACCCCCCGCGACCCTAATGAGGATGAAGCGGTTCGGAAGATGATTGATGATTGATTGATAAAGCGATACGACTAACTTTTATTGTAAAAGGCATCAAAAACAACTGCACGCCCTTGGTCTGGTCGCCAGCCAATCGCAGAGAACATGAGTCAAACAACCTGTAACTAAGATTTACCATGAGGAGTCAAAATTGCAAGAGTCCAATTCAGATCAGGCCCAATATGAGTTTCTGAAATTCTCACATAGCCAATTTTATTCCAACTGAAAGCGATACACCCGACGTGTCGGGCATTGTTGGCAATCGAGCTGCGTCTGTGATCGACGGAGCTCGTCATCATTCGGGTTGCTGGTGAGCTGGAGCCTACCCCGGTTGACTTTGTTTGAGAGGTTGAGTACATCCCAGATTGGTCGTTGGGTGTTAAAAACGTGACGTGAAATAAGCAGTTTATGTTAACTTTTCCAGCTCAGAACAAACCATCGAGGAAAAGGACTCGCGTCGAGAACGCTGAATAAACTTGAAGGAGAGCGCGAGCAGTGCGGGCGGCGCAGGCAAAATGATTGCTGGTGGTTGCAATTCCGTTCTCAGGGCCTGATATCATGCGACAAAACAGAGCAGATTGGAAGGAATCGGAGACGAGAGCGCGGGCTCATTTCCATCCGTCGGAAACGCACTCGAGTAATAATGACATGCGAGCGCACGCATGCGGAGGACCAAGACTCTTCAAAGAGATTGTTCGCAGTCGAGTTGCCGCCGTGAGATTGAAGCGAACTCGGGGTGCTCGGTGACACGCGGGGATGGGCCCGACGCATCAACTGTTGCACAGGTGTCAAACGCAAGGCCCGGGGGCCAGATCTGGCCCGCCACATCATTTTATGTGGCCCGCGAAAGCAAATCAAACAGGTTAACTTCCTTGATGCTTGCTAAACTCTCTACCAAAATCTAAAATTCTCATATGCAATACATAAAAGACATATTGTAAGCATTTTCTTGTAACCAAACCCCTCATAACAGTCACTTAAACGATAGTTGAATAAACCGTTAGTATTGACTCCTTTTTATGTGGTTTCAGTCATAACGGCCCTCCAAGGGAAACAGTAACTAAAATGTGGCATTCATCGATGGACGGAAGCAAAGCGAAAATGGTCCAGCGGTTAAAAATAAAAGTTACTGTTGAGGATTCGGAATCCACTCAAGTGTCGGTAGCTCGACGTACCGCATTCTGGCACTACTACATGCACATTAATGTCGTCGCAAAGTCATAGTTACAGCAAATGGATTTATAAGTAAACACTTTTCACACGACAGCAAGCGAGGAAAATGGCAGCCTGGATGGAAGCTAGATGCTTGCGAATTCAAAGCATGGCCTCGGTGGGATGCGTTCACAGAAACTTAGTTACTAAGGAGTGATTGGTTATTTTCCAGATGATTGATAACGGAAAAGCATTCAGATTCCCTTTCCTAAAAGGAACACAAAAGAGCGAGTGGCCGCACCTAGAGAGGGTCAAAAAGCGGCGATTCACCCTTTCTCGCCGATGCTTTCCTTTCATTATTTTATCCTCCTGTGATATCGTCTCTTCTCATCTGTACCGCACAGAGGAAACGACCACAAACAATGAGGGCCGCTGCAGGTTTGGAGTGGAGCAAAGAGGACAGATACTGATCACTTCAAACACAAGCCGAGCCACAGAAATGCGACAGAGGGCGGAAGGGATGTTATTAAAAGTTGCCACGTGCGGCGACAAATGCAAAGAACATGCACTCAATTTCCGCCGCTACTCTCAACGTGTGGCTTAGCCTCTTCGCGGAGTGATCCTGCAAAATTGCCGCATTCGGGCATTTAACAGACCACCTGGCATCTACCCAGCTTGGACTTTTACACAGAACACAGCGAAGCGGGGTAGGGTATGACTGCAGCTTTGCACTCTCACACACCACAATCAGATAATTAGTCACATGCCATTCATGTAAAAGTGGCAACACTCAACAATGCGCCCTCTAGTGGCTGAAGACGTACAGCTCAATTTCAGCTTTACAGTTTCTGCATGAATCCTGTGAAATGGGACTTCTGGGGCTGGGGGGTGGGGGGGGGGGGGGGGGGGTTGACGGTTATTTCAAATGTGCTGTCATAATCACAAACGTGTTAGTATAAAAACGAGGAGCTTGCCATTCTGGACGCAGACAGACAAGCGGCTTAGCGTTAGCTTGTTGGCTCTCAAGCAACTCGGCCGTAAACTGCTAGACGACTACACACACGTTCTTACAGACTCGCAGACCAAGTGTAGCTCACTGCACATCTGGACGACATCCGGACCAAGAAGACATGATACACATACGCACACACACACACATACAAAATGGAGGCAGGAGTATGATTTCGGGGAATTGGTTTTTGTCTCCTTCTCCTCTTAAGTTTCCTTCCCTCCCCTCATTCTTTCCTTCTGTTCTCTTTGTCTGTTCGCTAATCCTATATGACAGAGATACAGAGCACAAATCTCTCTGTTGGCAGCAGGAACGACCCCCACCCCCTCCAAAAAAAAGCACAAGAGAAAAGGAGATTGACTGTTCAACACCAGTTCAAGTGATTTATGAGGCTGGACTCGGCGCTGGAACATATGTAGACACTCCTTGTCTTTTTTTTTTTTGTATAACACACACACACACACACACACACACACACACACACACACACACACACACACACACACACACACACACACGCACACACATTTCTGAGGAGTCCCATCTCGAAAATCACTCGTAATCGCCCCCAAACACCTCAGATGAACGAATGAGTCAAAATGACAAACACAACTCCTTTCCTTCAAGGAAAATTCTAACTGACATTGAATTTATTATTATTTTTTTTTACCATGACAGTCGCCGATTCAAGTCAGGATTCATCACCTTCTTTCCAGGTTAGCTCTAAACATGGAACGTGGGGGACGGAGTACCCCGGGGAAAAGCCACCCTGGAAAGGCCACCCTCCACCGCGACGCCGCCCGGCTTCGAAACAAACTGTGTAATCAAATTTGTTTATTTGCGGCGACGTGAGCAGCGTCGCTCTTCGGAGGCCGAAGTCCGAATGGCACGCGGAGGTAGCGTAAAATGAGAACACTCGGAATGAGCTTGAATGCACCTGACGACATGTTTGTTTTTTTGTTTTTTTGCATTCACCTATTATGTTTGATTTTGTTTTTACACAATTCAGATTCAGAAAACTTGATTTATTCCCGTGGGGCAATTAGAGGATACATTGAATATTCAGGTAAATGACGTTACCATTGCACCCGATGTTACTTAATTTTGCTTCGAATTTCAGCTTAGCAGCTCTTGGCACTCCCACATCATTTTAAAGGGAATCACACTCGCTACCATTAATGAAAGCTCTTTCCGCCATAATAAAATACAACATAATATCCCGTCAAATGGCTCTGGGGTGGGGGAAAAAAAAAAAAAAAAGAGTGCTTCCAGTTACAGTAAGTGACGAAGAAGGGCCATAAAAGCCTTGACAACATAAAGGATGCACTAAATAACGATGACGTTTTTGCTGGCCGCAACTCTAAAGTCTAGCCTCTCTTCCGAACCACAAAACAAGACGGGCGAGCGGGAGGAGGCAGTGCCAAGGCTGTATCGCAAACAAAGGCTGTAATTATTGGCACTGATGTGGCCGCCCTGACAAGATTGAAAGGCAGCAAATGATCGAGTGAGAAGGGGGGGACGGAATGAAATGAGGCGCTGCAGTTCAAGAATGATAAATAAAAGAGCTGATAGACAGCTGATGCAATACTCGTGTTATTGTATCGCCGCGTTAGAATTAGCCAAGCCCAAAAGCCTCTCTCTCGCTCCCTCGCTCCCACAGTAATCATTCAAACCTGATTGCTCTGATCCCTCCATTCTATTTGTCGTTAGACCAAACTCTCACACACACGCGCGCGCGCGCACACAGATTTAAATACAGACGACAGCTACAAATGCATTTTAATCATACGGTTTCAATAAATAAAAGACTTTCATTTCCCCAAAGTCCGTCTGATAGCTCGCATATACTATCAATAGCTCGCACCGCGCACGCAAACTCTTCGCTTGATGGATGACCACACACGCACGCACGGACACACAGGCCGGAGAATCAAAATGGAGATGAGTTCCGCGTGTGTAAGATGAAACCTTTGATCAAGCCGTGCTTTTGTTCAATCCAAGTGCGAAGCTGTTTTTAAGACGCTATCAAAATGTAATCCTTTTGTTTTAGGGCGCAATTTGCTTTGAAAGGGGGATGATAAACGTCTCCGGAGTATCTGCCGTCTCAAGCTTTTTGGTGATAGGTTGCAGTGAAGCCCTCAACTGGCTTTGGATAACGCCTGCTCTCGTCGTTTGGTGATTTCATCAGAAGGGATGGATAGGAGCACGGCGATTGTCAAGGACGGACGGATCCCCATTCGGGAAAACCTGCCAGCAATAGCGCGAATCGTACAACACGTTGGAGCAGCGTGGCGACCACAAAGCATCTGCCGCTGAATTGTAGTTGGGGCTAGAAAAACATCTTGTCAGGTGGAAATATTGCAACGCTGCTCCAATGGCAGGTGATGAGCCTTGGGAAAAGGAAATTTCATGATTAGAAAAACGGCAAAAAACGAAGGTGTCGAAACGCCGATGGCTTCGCGCCTTTCCAAAGGACACCTTATCGTGAAATAGCAAAAAAAAAAGCAAGCGTGTGCAAGTGTACAGTGGTTTTTGGGACAGACTATTTTTCAATCACCGAAACCAGTCATGAAAAGTAGTTGCTGACCCCCCCTCCCTCCCCCCGGGGTCTTAAGTGGATGACGGAGCCGGCGGAAAAAAACCGAGGCACCGCGTCAAACGCGGCCGCTATTTGAGAAGTAATGATCAGAGTTCCTTGAAAAGGAATACGGTTCCAAATCAATGCAGACCTTTTACATCTAGTTTATCTGATGTCTGACATTCCAAAGATTTTATGAGCACACCCCCACACACATATAGCCGACACCCCCCCCCCCCCCGCCACCTCACTCACCGACTGAATGAATCGCTCCTTGTCTGCGAGCTGATGGAGCGATAAAGTTGGTTTAAACAGTCGCGGATACGCTGCGGAGGCCAGAACATGTGTCTTACATCAGGAGAGACTTGTGTTAGCGTCGGTCGGCATAAAAAAATAACAATAATAATTTTAAAAGGCGGGAGTGCAACATGTCTCTGCCATTCTCCTATCGGCTTTTCATCTATCGTCGCAGAAAGCTGCAAGTGGCACTCGGGGAACGCTATCCTCCATCTCCCATGATTCATTTGGTTTTCCACATGTCAAGGGACAGGAGACTCCCGTGTGATTTCATTTGACTGTCTGGATACGGCGGGAAGATGAGGAATTCCATTTTGGGCTTTTCCGGTTACTTAGCGGCCAGATTTGTCCATTTTCATACCTCACTTTGCTTTGCAAACAGCTCAAAAGAGGTTATTTCACTGCTTGTTTCTTTGGAACTTGTTGCATTAAAGGTGCATTGTCAAAGACATCCCTCTGGGGGAAAAGTTACAAATCGACCGCCTCCGAAAAGTACCCCTTGGACACACTCAAATATACACACACACACAGAGCTTTGACACATGGACACACACACACAAACAAACGGCGCAAAGAAACACAGACGGACACACGCAGACACAAGAGGCGTTTGCGTGGCAAAACGCGATTACAAACGGAGAAATAAATGAACTCGTGCACCGCGGGTGCCCAAACTAGATAAGGACTTATTGGCTGAGCCGGCACAATGTGATTTGTAGCTTATCGTGAGGCTTAACAGGTACAAGATGCAAGGCGTCTAATAACGTTTAAACAGATTGGTGGGAATAATGGGGGTGGGGGGGTGGGGGGGGGGGTCATCACTTCACCTCAAATGTTTCACTGGATTAAGTCTTTCGACATTTTGAAGTTTGAAAGTTGGCTTTCTGCAACGCTACTCCCGCCCCCCCCCCTCCTCTCCATGCTGCATTGATACTTGGCTCAAAGAGTTAATAAGTATGACATTCTGCCAAAAGCAGATCACGAGCCACAAGCTGAAATACACCACGTCTATCGAATAATCGCACCATCATATTAATTAATGGAAGTCAAGGAGAAAAAAATGTGGCAAGCTTTTTGCGGGCCTTGAGCCCGCGATTAAGCGTCTTCAAAGATCTAACAGAAATGGTTTTGGGATGTGGGAGGGGGCCAAAGTTTTTCAAGTCAGAACTTAACAAGTTGCATGTCATGTAAAATGTAAAAAAACATGCAGAGTGACAACTCAAAAATAAGTACGGAAAATAATAATGATTAATTGACATTTGTTTCAATTTTAGTTATCTTGTCCGTGCTCAGCGACGATTTTCTTTTTCAATCGAGCCTCAACGATTTCTTTCCAACTTCAAAAGCTTTGAAGACAAATGTTTCAAGTTGGAACGTAGGCGAACGTATTTGGGCTTGATATTTTTAGATCCGGCTCCAAAGAAGGCTCAGCAGTTATGAACCCTAGCGCACGTCAAACATGGCGCGTGCGTTCGGGCATCGCAACGTATACCACGGGAGCAACGTTGGTTGCCATCTGCCTTGCATCGCGTGTGAGTTTTCGCTTTGCTCTTGTCAGTACATCCTCTCCTTTATTTGAACACTTTGGGATGAACCCCAAAAAATGTCCGCGTGGAAGTTTCCCCATCTTTCTTTTCGTGCCACTCGGCGGCGGCGCGTGCGCGGTCGCATCCCAACTGGAAGCCCGCCAGGTGATGCTGCCCCACATCTGGAGCGCCGGGTAGGATTGCATTTTGCGGTTGCAAACGCTGGCCGTCAAAGGCCAAACAACAGGGGGGGAAACTCTTCGGCGTGTCACGTTGGCTCGCGAGGGGGGGGGGGGGGCAGAGGCGGGTTACTAAGTGAAAGGCTGCCAAGGCGACGCGTTTCAGACCTTATTAGGTTGTTCTTTTGGTGATGCTTAACCCCCCGCTCAAAACTCGGCAGCTGCTGCCAACTCATGGCTCCCCCCCATGCCCTCTCTCCCTGTATCTTCCCCCTCCTACGTCATCCCTCTGTCTTTATTGTCTTCTCCCATCGTTCTTTGATTAGTGTCTCACTGGCGGTGGTCTCGAGGTAATAGAACACTGGGATCCCGGCGGTGGTGCAAAACAGAAGGCTTTTGCGTGACGATGATCCTCCACATGTGCTTTGCACGGCATGCTCATATGGCTCGCCGCGAAGCCAAACATGCAAGCTTCCGCTGCCCCGTTGCAATATCGCATGGGATACTTGAAAGATGGTGTTTTACAAAAGTTTTGATGTGGTCAAAGCACACGGGAAGCGTAACACGAGTAAAAATACATTGACGCTCTAGGTCTTGGATTTTCAACTTTCGGCAGCCGTTTTGTTTTTTACTTTGGAAAACGGTGATCAACACGTTTGCCTGTTTTTTATTTTTATTTTTTTTTTATGTCAGGCACCATGTTAGTAAATGAAGAACAATTAACATATGGGGGGGGGGGGGCGTGATACTACTCAGTTTAACTCATTCACTCCCAAAGACGTTTTTAAACGTCTTTTCAGACTTGGTCCAGAATTGGCTGGTACTGAATGGGTTTTAAGCAAGTATGAAAATAATCATTATCTGCAGCCATAGTTTTAATCACCTGTCATGGACGGAGTCGAATCTGAAGCAGGCCCGGAACTGTTTATCGAACTAGTAGCCCTTATTTTCTAACTGCAGGGTTGTCGCATTTTAACCTACAGAAATTTTGAGACATTTCATGTGAATCATTTCTATATTTTTTTTTTACCTGCACAGCTTCTGGGCATTTATGGAATTCTTATGACTTTTGCGGGAGCAACTGAAGTCCAGAAAATGACTTCCAAGTTATATTTCCTCCAACCTTCACTTTGTGTTGAAGACTAAAAGATGTTCTGTTTCAAGTTGCAACGAATCTAGCCGAGTAGACTAATGCTGCACAGTGCAGTTGTGCCAGAGTATAATAATTACGATGTCTGCATGGATGGAGCTCAAATTCCTCAGGCAAAAATACAATTAAAAAAAAAAATGAAACGATGTAACACTTAGTACAGGTTTGTCATTGGGCAGCCACGATATGTATTCTAATATGAATACTACAAAAACTTGAGGCAGAAGGGGTTGTTCTTGAAGAGTGAACCATGTAGATTAAGGGATTTAAGGGTGTGCGGGGGTGGTGGCGGTGGTGGTGGTCGTGTCTATTTAAAACGTTTTTTATCTCGACGTGGAGTGGAAGACAAAGCGCCTCGAATGGAATCGTGAAAGCGCAACATTGCTCTGGATTTCACTAATGGGGAACATAAAGACCTTAAAAGGCACAGCCAAACTGTGTGAGTCAAGATGTCTGGGCGGGACGCAACAATTCTAAAGATAAATTGAAAGAAATGTTCAAGGACATGCAAGCACAGTAGTATACAATAACACACGCGCGCAGGCGCAAGTAAAGGGCACATAGCCATTGTTCGACTGCACCTGGGCCATTAAAAGAACCGCGTCGCAGGAGCTCAGGGACCCGACCGCCTGAATGTTTGTGTGAAGCGTGTATCAACGCGTGTTTGTGTGCGTCCGTCGCAGCGCAGTCTCCGACGCCAAATATCCGCGGCAACGAGGGGGGGGCTTTGAGAAACGATTGAACAACGGGCGCAAAGTGAGGAATGATTGAGGTACGCTAACACCTAAGGATGTCATTATTTACGCCGTAATCACACGTGGCCCACAGATGGCAGTGCTTTAAAATACGCTAATATGTTTTCATTAAAAACAATAACCACACACACACACAAAAAAAATTAATGATGAATGATCATCGTCCAAATGAGCCGGAAAATACATTTTCCATTCAACCAGGCCTGGAAAGCCATCAGTCTAATGTGAGAGAAAAAAAATTGTGGCTGATCAGAAAATGGAGGAGACGGTATTTTTGTGGCCGATGCTATGAAGGACTCGTATTACTCTGCTTTGGGGCATTTATATCTTCAGTTCAAACGGCTTAAATATGGGAAGATTCACGTTTGTCTCTCTTGCACAACGTTTGGGTGATTTAGGGAAGTCTAATTTAAATAGAAGTATTTATCTTATTTGAACTCATGCAGCTTTTTTGGAGAGTCATTGTCGTCTTGTTTCAAATTGTCTAACATCCTGTCTCATTTAAAGTGGGCATTATAGTTGTCTTACTTTAAAAGAACAAACACACCACTGATTAAGTCCAAAATTCTACGTCCAACATTTGATGAGGTAGTGTGTACCAAAAAATAATCCGGGGGGGCAAAACAAAACAAAGCCATGTGATGACCTGAAAGAAAACAGATTGTGCCGCTCCTATCCATGTGACGTTTTAGGTTATTCTTTCGGGAAAGAAAAAAAAAAAAAAATGATAGTGGCAGTGTCAGCCGAATGCGGCCGGCCGGAGCCTCCAAAAGTGACAGTCGAAAACAGTTAATATTTTTAAAAAAACAGCTCAACGTCGTTTATTGTCAGAAAACCATAATCGTTAGTCACCAAAATTCATTTACACATCTCTACTCATGCTCACTTCATCCTCTAAAAATATGAGAAGGATAGCGAGCAATATTTTGTATTTTATGGACATCGTCAATCTGTTTCCTCTTCGCATGCTGGCAATCAACTTTGCCCATCATCATTTTCCAACTCAAACCATTCTGCGCACATGGAATAACTTAAGCATCTCAGCAGCTTTCATCAATTCTTTAAAGGCGAGAAGAATCCACCCTTCATATATTCCGTTTGAACATGCCACAGCAGTGCAACACAATATATTTTAGTTTAGAAAGAAGGTGCGATCATGTTGCGTCGAAGACAAAAGAGGGGGGGGGGGGACACAAAGCAAAGTGCTGTTTGGGGAGAATCGGGGTATACAAGCTGCATCGCGCCCGTGGAGCAGAATTCATAAACACACTTCGCGCACAGGCGAGAATTCCTAATGAGTGAAGACCTCACAGGGGATGTGGTGGAAGGGGGTGGGGGGGGGGGGGGGTAGCAGTTCGGGTAGATGCCGAGAGGAGAAAAAGCTTTCACATCGTATCAAGCATGTGCGCCTCTTAGCGCGCGTTGGAGCGAAAATCCGCCGTTCACAGTTTTAACGCAGAGTGCGGAGGCACGTGCGTGTGACCGGGGCAGTGCGGCAACCTTGCCAAGAGGGCCTAGGACGGCCAGGGTTGCCATGGTATCGCTCGCTCACAAACACACGCGGGGGGGGGGCTCTTGAGGGGGGAGCAAGG